>NC_134833.1:56839752-57147288 GCF_004210375.1 Tachypleus tridentatus
TACAGGATTAGCATTTTTATTCTTAGGCAGTTTAGTATCTTACTATGTATTCTTTCAGTATATATTTATGAGCTTTTCTTATATCGCCTGTTAAGAATACTTATCAAAAGAAGCACGTGTTATCTTTCTCGGATCATCGCTTTCTTCTGTTACTAATTATACAATACACAAAAATAATTACCAACAGTTACTATAAGTAACGTTGGGTTTGTGTTACCTTGATATAGGCTAATTGTTACATAGAGGTTATCAACCGATTAGGGACATTAAATAATTAATTCATTAGATAAATCTGTAGTTCCTTTCTAGATCCCGAGAAATACCGTTGTTCTTATTTGGTAATTTATAACAAGCATTTCGCTCAACAGAGTTAGTGTGGATTAAGCTTCCAAAAACAAAAACAAAAGCGCATTTCTTAATTTATAAAAAAAAAAACTGTTTTGGTACTGAGAGAGTTCAGTTTATCTTTGGAGGATGTTTGTTTTGGAATTTCGCACAAAGCTACTCGAGGGCTATCTGTGCTAGCCGTCCCTAATTTAGCAATGTAAGACTAGAGGGAAAGCAGCTAGTCATCACCACCCACCGCCAACTCTTGGGCTACTCTTTTATCAACAAATAGTGGGATTGACCGTAACATTATAACGCCCCCACAGCTGGGAGGGCGAGCATGTTTGGCGCGACGCGGATGCAAACCCGCGACCCTCAGATTACGAGTCGCACGCCTTAACGCGCTTGGCCATGCCGGGCCGCTTTGGAGGAAAGAAAAAGGTTATTATGAACGTATTTTGTGTTTAACATATTAACAGTGTTTAACATTAACATATTAATACACTGTAATGTTGGCTGATATACACTGACTTATGATAGTAATAGCCACACTTCTTTAATTGGACCATGAATTGGAGAAATACCATTTTGCAGGATATGCAAACAAAAAAAGGTAGTGTTTGTGAGTTATGAATTCTTTAAAACAGTTCTTCATTTTTCACATGTGTATTTAAAGAAAAATCAGTTTTTCCATATTCTAAATCACTATTTCTGAGATTGATTTGAACTTGACCCCAAGAGAGACAGCCGTAAGTATAGGAATTACTACTCTAAAGTCTTGGATTACATAATTCCAATAGTCAGAGCAGAAACCCAATGGTTTTGCTCTATTCAGAACAAACAACATTGTAATTGTAAGTTTTTAACATACACTGAAAGCGCATCATAAAAATGATATTCTTAAGTCTTATAATTTTGCAGCGAATCTTATATATATCTGTAAATCAAGAACATTCATTGCATTGGTACTTTTGCTCTAAAAGCGATTTTGTGATTTTACATTAACTAACCAATACTTACAGCAGATCACCAACCCACCAACATATAACATTAAATTTTAGTTCACTAATCATTACAGTAGCGTTACAATACCTACAGCAGATTACCAACCTAAAAATGTATAACAATATACCGTAGTTCACTAATCATTACACTATTGTTACAATACCTAGAGAATATAACCAAACTACCAATATATAACAATATATTGTAGTACACTTCTCCGTACACTATTGTTACATTACCTACAGAAGAGCGCACACTTACCAATATATAATTACCAATATATATTTTACTTCACTAATACTTACACTATTCTTACAATACCTAGAGAAGATCATCAACCTACCAGTACATAATATCATATTTTAGTTCATTACTTACACTTTTGTTAAAATACCTGCAAAAGTTCACTAATCATTAAACTAGAGATAAAACACCTAGAGAAGATCAACAACCTACCAATATATAATAATATATTGTAGTTAACTAATACTTACACTATTGCTGAATTACCTTAAGAAGACCATCAACCTACCAAAGTATAACAATATATTGTAGTTTACTAATATTTACATTATTGTTAAAAAAACTACACAAGATCCCCAACCAAACAATTTATAACAATATATTTTAGTTCTTTTACACTTACACGTTTGTTATAATACTTACAAAAAAGACACCAACCTGCTAATAGAAAACAATATATTTTAGTACACTAATACTTATCCTATTGTTACAATACTTACAGAAGATCACGAACCTACCAGTTCATAACAAAAGATTTTACTTCACTAATACTTACACTATTGTTACTATAGTAGAGAAGATCAGCAACTTAACAATACATAATAATATATTTTAGTTCATTAATACTTACACTTTTGTTAAAATACTTACAGAAGATCACAAATTTACCAATATATAACAATATATTGTAGTTCACTAATACTTACGTTATTCTAAAAATACCTGCAGAACATCGTCAACTAACCAAAGCATAACAATGAATTTTTATTTACTGATCATTACACCTGTGTTACAATACCTAGAGAGGATAACCAACATATCAATATATAATAACACATTAGGGTTCACTAATACTTACACTATTGTAACAATGCTTGGAGAATATCAACAACTTACAAATACATAAGAATATATTTTTGTTTACTAATACTCAGACTATTGTTGAAATATCTACATAACATTGTAAACCTACAATATATAACAATACATTGTAGTTCACCAATATATTTTTGTTAAAATACCCACAGAAGACGATCTACTTTCAAATGTATACCAATATATTTGAGTTCACTCATTATTACACAAGTGATAAAATACCTATAGAAGATCACAAACCAACCAATATATTGTAGTTCACTAATAATTACACTATTTTTGAAATACTTGAAGAAGATCATCGACCTACTAATACATAACAAAACATTCTAGCTCACTAATCATTACACTAGTGTTACATTACCTACAGAAAACTACCAGTCTACCAATATATAAAAATACATTGTGGTTCACTAATGCTTACACTATTGTTGAAACACCAATAGAAGATCATCAACCTATTAATATATTATAATATATTGTAGTTCATTAATATTTACACTGTTGTTAAAATACCAACAGAAGATAAACCTACCAATATATGATAATATATTTTAGTTCGCTGATCATTACACTAATGTTACAATACCTACAGAAGACGAGTGTTACAATAGCTAAAGAAGATCACCAATCTACCGATATAGAAGAATATGTTGTAGTTCACTAATTATTACACTATTGTTACAATACCCATCGCTAACCTTCCGTTCTGAATATCAGTTGTGTTCGTAGCTATGATATTTCAATGAATAAACTAAAATATAGTATAACATTAAGACGCAGTATGAAGATCTACCGTTGTTGTGTTACACATTACTGCATCACCACTACTGTAATTAAGTCATAATTATAATTAGATGTTTCTAATATTAGGCATCCATGGCTCATATTATGAACACACTATGGAAGCTAATAATTATTATCCACGTAGCTTGCACTGTGATCCCTAGTGGCTCTTAGACATGCACCTTATATGACTATCGTAAGTAAAAATGAAGTTAAACTACTTTCTAACTTGATTTAACCCATCCGCTTCAAAGTTTCATGTTATAATCAATTTCAAGTAAAGTAGGGAGAGCTCCCAAATCCCAAGTACTTTCATGGCCTCTAAGCACTTTGTTTTAATTGGAAAATCTAACAATTCTGATATCGAATCCGGGGCAAGTACCTTGTCTAAATGTTAATGAAGTCAAACATCTCCATACGTTTGTATAATCAATATTCTAATAACGACATGAATAATAAGTTAATATTTGCTACGGAAGTAATCTACCAGAAGACCATGATGTAAAAGACAGCTACTGGAGCTTAAAGTTGGAGGTAATATTTACCTAACTTTATATTAACTGGTCTCTGCTAGGTAACGGTAAATTAGCAGTCACAAGACAGTGATATTTAAATTTTACATTTTTTCTTTTCTCTTTAATTCTTTTTTGTCAAAACTACAATGTGGTTTTCAATTTTAAAATTGTCCGGGGGTCATTGGTTAACTTGCACTAAAATACAAGTTTCGGTTCTTTAAGGAAGATATATTGTGTATCTTTGTGCGAAAAACAAGTGATTAGTGTGAGTGAAAGTTCTATTTGTTGTTAAGCATAAAACTACACAGTGAACTATCTGTGACTAGAGGTTCTGTTTGTTGTTAATCACAGCTACACAGTGACTACTATCTGTGACTAGAGGTTCTGTTTGTTGTTAACACAGTTACACAGTGGAATATATCTGTGACTAGAGTTCTGTTTGTTGTTAATCACAGCTACACAGTGAATTATCTATAACTAGAGGTTCTTATTGTTGTTAGTTACAGCTACACAATGGACTACCTATAACTAGAGGTTTTGTTTGTTGCTAATCACAAAGCTTCACAATGAGTGCTTAAATTTCTTTTCGCTTCCAAACATAGGTTGTTGGAGATCAAATAAGTAAAATTAAAACTCAACTTAATACAAATCAGTTTCACAAGTTAATATTTAGTTTGTATTTCCTAAACTTTTAGTACTGCTTTACATCAGTGTGTTTACACAGATATTCCTGAATGATTGACTGTCATCTTTCTTTGAGTACTTCAAAAAAAGTATCTTCCATGTTCGGCTCGCGATCTTCTGTTAATCGATTAAACACAGCACATAAATTTTCATTCGGATTAATTTACCTGGCCATTCTACAACATCAGTTCTCTTATTTCTAAAATATCTTTTAACGATTCTACAATTAGGGAGAAACTTTTTTGATTATTTTGTAGACTAATTGGAATAACAAGCTCTCAGAAACTACAACACTTTTTATGAGAAAAGGTAACTAAAATCATGAAAGTTCAGATATATACGTAAGCCAGAGTTCAAATTAAGATTTCGGATCATATTTAAACAGATCTCGTCGAGTGCGTTCTAAAAATATATATATTTATATTTTTTCTCTTATCTAATAAATGATATTGTCTATCCCCTGTATGTTTGACATATTTTAGAGTAAAAAGTATATTTAACTGATACAAAGTTGTGTAATCTAGACATAATTTACTTATTATAGTTATATTAATTTATTTTTCTCCACTAGTGTGATTATAGTAACCCATCTTACTACTCTGTAAATATAACTATTTGGTCGTACGATCACATTTGGGTACTTAATTTAGTAACCAATAAAGAACATACTGCTGCTTGTAAATATGGTATAGTAACCTACAAACTCAGTATTAAAGTTTCAGTATGGCAACACTAAGTCACTTACCTGTGAAAAGTGTTTTGTAATAAGCGTGAAACAAGATGACAGAGAACGACCAGCAGAATAAAATGATAAATTATACCCTATTACACTGTATTCTGATAATTCTATAGTTAGATGCGTTCACAGCTGTTCTTAAATAAAACAGTAGCATTAACGAAAAGAAAAAGTTATTGTCTGAACAATAACTAAACAACATTGGTGCACTAAAGCGAAAAGGTGTAACAGAATGTGTCACCCAGAAAATCAAAGTAAGAGTTTGTGCGCTGCTTAATCGTTGATTGTTTGTTTGTTTGTTTTGGTATTTTGCACAAAGCTACTCGAGGGCTATCTGTGCTAGCCGTTCCTAATTTAACAGTGTAAGACTAGAGGGAAGGCAGCTAGTCATCACCACCCACCGCGAACTCTTGGGCTACTCTTTTACCAACGAATAGTGGGATTGACCGTCACATTATAACGCCCCCACGGCTGAAAGGGCGAGCATGTTTAGCGCGACGCGGATGCGAACCCGCGACCCTGAGATTACGAGTCGCACGCCTTAACGCGCTTGACCATGCCGGGCCACTTTATCGTTGAACACCTGATATAACTCTCACACGAGATACTGTATAATAGATCTATATTTCTTGTATGACTTAAAATATGCTGTGCCGTCTCATGTTGTACCGTTCCCCGCTAGTAAAGTGGTAAGGCTACGGATTTACAACGATAAAATCAGCTGTTCGATTCCCCTCTAGTGATTCAGCAGATAGCGCGGTGTGACTTTCCTATAAGAAAACACACACACGCTCATGTTGTACCATCTTAAACGACGAAAGAAAAGACTCGTAGCTAACGATTGTTGATTAGCGCAAAGCTACATAATAATTATCTCCAATCTTTCCAATACGTGAAATCGGATTTTAGTGTTGTAACTCCGTACTATTAGGATTAACTTCAGAAGGAAAAATTAAACACCATATTTTCTTTCTGCTAAGGAAAACCTAATTTTTCCATGAAAAGTAATAACTTCATCTTAATTCCAGTAATGTCAAAAAGGAAAGTATCAGTAAGTGGTCCAGAAAAACGGAACTTGGAGAAAACGGATATAAATAGAATATCTTTACACTGATTACTAAAACAGATGCTTCTGTTTTCGTTTATTTTTATATATTTTTCTCCTAATGAAGTTCACACACTGTGATTAATTTTGTAGAGGGGACAGGAGCTATTGAAGGAAAAAGCTCTTTCTTTGCACAAACTCAACGCTGATGGCTATAAAAAATTACATCCGATGATGAAAAAAATACTTTAAAATCACAGAGTTGCTACACCGTCGTCAAGTGACGGGTAAACCCATTAATCAACGTGGAGGCAATGGGAATACCAGACGAGTGGTACTTACCACTAGCCATAGACGTGTAAGTGTAACACCAGAAGTACACATGTATGAATTACAAGAAGAGACTCGCCTTGTATTTAGTTTGAATGAATCTTATATAGAGACAATCACAAAAACACTCAGACACTCTCTTTATTGTTCAATACAATCCCAAGAACGCTCAGATCCCATCTTCATTGTTCAATACAATCTCAAGAACACTCATGCTCCATCTTTACTGAGTAACGCAACAAAACTCAGGCTCTATCCCTATTGAGCAACACAATCTCAACAAAAGTTAAGATCCACCTTCATTGAATAACACAATTTCAGAAACATTCATGCTTCATCCTCATTGATTAACACAATCCCAACAAAACTCAGGCTTTATTCCCATTGGCCAACTTTTGTTGGAATCGTTGAGAAATTTGGATTGTAATAATCTTTCAAAGCTTCTAAAAAAGTAGAGCAACAGATGTTAACAAAAGTAAACAGACAATGAAGAAAAACGTTTTCAAATGTATTTTTGTGTTCTTTAAGTGATTCACAGAAAATCGAATAAATAAAAGAAGCCAACGTTTTGAAGACTTATCAAATTTGCTTTAGAGACTTTATTGCATTTATGCATTACATGAAATACACAAGAGAAATATCTTGATAAGTAAATGAAAATATAATTTATACAAAATAAAAAAAACAAAACTCCTTGATAAGGTAACAACAACTATTTTTGTCTGCTATTAAGCACAAAATGGGGTATCTGCACTTTACCTACTATAGGAATCAAAATCTGACATTTAATGTTATAAGCTCTCAGACGTACCGCTGAGCTAAAAGAGAATTAAACTGGTTCCTTAAAATTATGCAACATTGAATGTTTACTTTACGAACAATGTGAGTACTTCAGTTGAGTAAGAATTAAAATTAACATCATGGACACTCGTTAAACAGTGAAGTTCTATATAATTAATCAGTATCTCATTATGTTTATCTTAGGTTGACGTATCGTTAAACATGACAACAGGAGGATAAATAGTAAATTTACAAAACGTTTAGACTTTATATCTTCTGGTTGATTTGACTTAGCTGTTCCACTTGCGTGAAAACCGAAACTGAACCCGCATATTAGAAGCAATAGGAAACATGAAGTGTTTCATAAAAGAATAAATATACCATTTTTACACCATTATTTTGACAGAGGTATCTTAAAATGCAAGTATCATTGTACTATTTAATACACTGGAAATACCTCTTGGATCCTACGACAAAAACAAGGATGGAACACGACGAAGATCACCTGTATCTCATCCAATTCGTATCAAATTGTGTAACTGTTCTGATAAAATATATCATGCTTATTAGAGCATTCCGAGAAAGCAATAGACAGGAAGTTTATTTTAATTCTGTGTTAATAATCCTTAGGATTGACTTTTACTGTCAATATTACTTTTGTGTTTAACGTCAAACGTACCTTGTTGTTTTAGGTAACATTTTGATAAATCTTTAATTGATTTACGCTTGACAAAGTAATCTAAAGCACAACGAACAAAGTTTTCAGAATTTCACGATAAAAATAAAAAAACAACGAAGTGTCATTTATGTTCTGTTTTCCTAGGTTGCCCCTCCCCTATGTTTAAACCTCTCTCTTCATCAGGTCAAACGGCCCTTCCTTTAAGCCAATGTCGTCAACAGTAACATTAGGTCTAAGTGTCGATGAAGAGGTTTTCTTTATGCCTGTTAACCTAAGTAGAACTGGCAAGCTTAACTCTCTTTGTATTACTTCGTTAGGTTCTTTAAGATGTGAAAGGCAATCTACTCACGACAGCGTGGTGGAACGTAACACCAAGGGCAAGCTGCCTTGTAATAATAATCATTGGAAAGGTACTAGAAGAAATGTTAGCTTTCAGCGTTCTTTAGTATTCAACTTACCTAATTTAATATTCTAAATTGGTGTGAAAGTTTGAAGTTAATTCAGGAAGGTTTTTCTCTGCAATATTAAAATGTATACAACATTTAATTTTAAAATATTCAACTTTAATATTCATTACACGTAAGCGAAGAACTATATAGTAGATATTTACATAATGATAACAACTCACATGTGTTAGAAATGCAAATTTTGAAGAGGCCTTGATATGGTCCAGCGGTTAGTTCACTTAACGCACAACCACTATTCGCAGGAAAGAATTACATTACTAAATATACTCGCTCTTTCGACCTTGAGGGTATTTCAATGTAATGATTAATGCCTATTTTAGAATAGAGTAGTCCAACTGTTGGCGGTTAGCGGTATTGAATAGCTACCTTTGATATTCTATATCAGTTTAATATTATAAACGGCAGTTCTTTAGCCTTGTCGCACTAAACATGTTCGCCCTTTCAGCCATGGGGACATTAGAATGTGACGGTCAATCCCACTATTTGTGGGTAAAAGACTAGCCCAAGAGTTGGCAGTGGGTGATGATGACTAACTGCCTTCCCTCTAGTCTTACATTGTTAAATTAGGGGCGGCTAGCGCAGATAATCCTCGTATAGCTTGGCCCGAAATTCAAAAACAGAAGCTTTAAACGCAATTAAACAAACTTCTTTCAAGGTTTAAAGTAATGAAGAACTTTGAGTTTCTCAGTGACAGTAGGTGGGGTTTAATTTAAAAACGGCTATTTACGATTGGCCTTTCCTAAATTCAAACTGATAGACTAAATGCACTAGAAGAAAAGCAGCGAGACAACATCAATTCTTGTGACTCTCCCATCTGACTAAACAGTGAGATTTGATCGTCACTCTTAGAGTACACCCATGTCCAGAGTGCAGAGGGTGTTTTTAAAGCAATCTTGAGATAGCGTGTACACAGTTCTCAAAGTAAAACGACAATGCTGAAAGGTATAGCAGAGCTACATTTTTGAGGAATTCGTCTCATAAAAATGTACATAGACCAAAACTTTACAAGTTTAGAATCTGAACCAGTTGTTAGACCCGACTGGCATTTTCTAACCTCCTACTTATGAGGTTACTCGTGGGATTAATTTATGAGGTTATGTTTTAATTACTTTTAATTATCAAAGAAGGCAGTATCTTTTGTGAGAACTACTTTCTTCGTCTAACGTACTTATTCTGATGTCATGTTTTAAGGTTACATTGTAAAACCAAAAAATTCCTTGATACAACATCGGAGGATTTGACATATACGTGATCGAATCGCCCTTAAGAAAAGTTACTTAAGGTTTACATAGGATAACTGTCCATAATTTTGAAGTTACGGACCCGAGAGTCAATATATAGCTCTTGAGATGTTCTTTATCAACGAGCAACGTGACTAATTATGACATTATAATTTACTTGAAAAGAAAGAGCGATAGTTTATAGCGATGTGTTTCAATCTTGTCATCCATAATTACTGGTCAAGTGCGCCATTATGCCATGATAGTCCCGATTGAACGTAATTGTTGTAATGTTAATTGATTATGTCTTCTTTGCGATTCAAATAGTCGTTAATTTGAGATAACGCTGGGAGTTTCTACATTTGTAGTTAAAACTGGACGTTTTTAAACTCGTGTTTAAGTTTGTAAGCTTGTAGTTAAGTTTGTAAATTTGTGTTTAAGTTTGTAAGCTTGTAGTTAAGTTTGTAAATTTGTAGTTAAGTTTGTAAACTTGTAGATAAGTTTGTAAGCTTGTAGATAAGTTCGTAAATTTATAGATAAGGCTGGAAGTTTATAAACTTGTATGCCTTCTTCAGGTTTCGGAGATATGACATTTACCACTTTCAAAACAATAACGTATGACCATGAGCTTATTTTCATGGATGAGGGTTTTTCTCTAGAATGGTTTATGGTATGGCTTCTGAGTTTATTACTATTCGAAATGTTTTCCTATGCAAACTTTTAATTTACATACGTAATTTCGAATAGTCTGGTGGTTAGAGATGTCAACTCGGGGGTCTTGAATCCTTCTTATCATACGTGGTCACCCTTCCATTCTTGGGGCGTTATAATGTCACGATAAAACTCACTATACGTGAGATGGTGGTGGATGGTGTTTAGTAGCTTCCTTTCCTCGAACCTATAACTTGTAAATTATGAGCATCTAGTTCTGACAGCCCTGATCTATATTTGCACGAGAATCTCTTTTGTTGGAAATGTTTTCAACCTTTGGCTCTACGTCCTTTACTAATCTTATTATGCGGTAATCTTTACCTTGAAAGACTTTAAGATACTATTGTCTCTCTACATTAAGGTGACGTGTAAACATGATCCTTGGAAAGATTTTTAAGATGTCACTATCTTTCTACATTTAGGTAACATATAAATGTGATCCTTGAAAATACTTTAAGATGTTATTATCTTTCTACGTTAAGGTAACATATAAATGTGAAACTTGGAAAGACTTTAAGATGTCATTATCTCTCTACATTAAGGTGATCCTATCAGCAGTTTCTTTAAAAAAAAAAGTATTATTTTTACATAACTGAACGACTCTTACATAAATACTACTATCCAATAAGATAGCTTTACACCCGTGGTATTCTTTGATGGATAATTCAAAATAACTAAGCACGCAATCACCCAAAACACAGCAACCGGAACATAATCAACCATGCGAAGGAATATTACATAAAAGTAGGTCTCGACAAAAAAGCTTAAGCGAAATGAAAAGACTTGACTTCGCGTTAGATAAGAAGACGTGTTTTTTATATCTTATAGAAAAATAAATCCAAATCACTCCAGTGCTCTGGTAACGAAAAGAAATTGGTGGATTATAAAGGTTATTTTTCAGCTGCAAAATCATCGCACGTGTAGCAAAAAACAAACAAAAACATCTTATCAGATTACGATAATTATAATGACATCACGTTTTCATTCACTAGTCAAATAAGGATCTGAGTGCCAACATGCAAATTATACTCAGCCAGAGTTCAGTTCGAATTCTCACAAGACGAAGGATTATAAAAATTGTGTGAGAGAAACTAATAATTTCACTATATCCTGAATAACAACAATTTCACGTTACAAGAAAAGTGGCTAAAAGTTCTTATGTCTATGCCACTCATATGGAATAATACAACTCCCAGTTTCCCTTCTTGTGTAGCCTTTTGCAGAGATAGCCATGTAACAGACGTTACTTCGCACGATTCTTTTACTTTAATAGTAGGTTTAAACTTTATAGGTACATTATGTTATAGAGAGATAAACTAAGAGTAACCAGTTGAAGATATATTATGATGAGAGCAATATATTATTGAGACGTAATAGTGAATTTGAAAACAGAAAGTCGAGATGAAATAAAAAGCATATTTAGGATTATACGATTTGTTCATTACTCACTGAAATTTCTTTAACTTCAATTTTCGGTACGGTTTTACAAAAGACTTGTTTGTTTGTTTGTTTGTTTGTTTGTTTGTTTGAATTTCGCACAAAGCCACACGAGAGCTATCTGCGCTAGCCGTTCTTAATTTAGCAGTGAAAGACTATAGGAAAGGCAGCTAGTCATCCCCACTCACCGCCAACTCTTGGGCTACTCTTTTATCAACGAATAGTGAGATTGACCGACACATTATAACACTCCCATGGCTGAAAGGGCAAGCATATTTGGTGTAAGGAGTATTCGAACCCGTGACCCTCAGATTACGAGTCGAGCATTTAACCATCTGGTAATCCCGTGCCCTTTTGAAAAGAAAACAAAAACTGCTACCATCTATCAGCTGTCACAGATTTATCTTACTAAGGAATATTCGGGCTAATGATATTTGTTGTAAACCTTTAAGAAATGTTTATATAACTGTGCATATGTTGTGTTATATAAAACTTAATAAAGCTTTTGTTGTTTTTGTGTAAGGACACGGCACCATCCATGAATGTGGTTAATGTTAATTTGCATCACTGATAATAAATGCTAAATAACATAAATAATAGGAATAGACGGGTTCTGAATCAACCATTAACATGTTTCTTTTTCCAAACTATCATCCCAGAGAGCTTAGTTGAGATTTGCCCAGGGATTTAGGAGTACTTAGGTAACGGAGAGATAAACAGACAGATGCCCGGAGTTTTGTTATTTATATATATGTTAACAAGGAGAGACTGCTTAAGAAAGAAAAACAAAGTATCGGACAGATTTCCTGTGGAAGTTCCGTTTCAGAAACCATTTAGTTTTACACATCAATAAAATATTTTCCTTTCACATCATATAAAGTCTATGTCCTAGCAAACAAAAAATATACGTTATTTAGTGGAAACGTGCCAAAAGAACATTAATCAGATAAACTCTGTAATTTGACCCTGAGTTTAAATACAATTCTGTCTTCATGTGACTGCAGTTTAACTCACAAGACATAATGCTTCTAGGACGTTTTCTTAAGCTGCTATAGTTACGTCTATTGTAGGTTCTGGCTTAAAAACCTTCTGCCTAACTTTCTTCCCGCGGAATGTGTTTAAATAGAACAATTGGTTGTTTATCGTGTGAGTATAAGTCTTCAGTAATGCTTTTTACTATTGTAACCATCAAACATTATTTTCTACTCTAATATATTTTTATATCCTTAAAACTAACTTCGTTTCTGAACGATGATTTTAATTTATGGATCATTTTTCTATTATTCATGGTTTTCTCGTTTTGCCGCCTAACAAATATTTTAAACACAGCATCATATATGACAACACCTAATTAGCTAAACGCATAATTATTTATATACGAATTATATTAATCTTAAAGTTTGCGTCGCCCCAGAGTGGTTCAGCGGACTTACAGCTCTAGAAACCTGATTTCGATACCTGTGGTGGGCAGAAAATATATAGCACTTAGTGTTGCTTTGTGCTTAATTCAAAACAACAACAAAATTTGCGTGTTCCCTTACCTGTGAGGGCCGGCATGGCCAAGCGTGTTAAGGCGTGCGACTCGTAATCTAAGGGTCGCGGGTTCGCATCCCGTCGCGCCAAAACATGCTTGCCCTTTCAACCGTGGGGGCGTTATAATGTGACGGTTAATTCCACTATTCGTTGGTAACAGAGTAGCCCAAGAGTTCGCGGTGGGTGGTGATGACTAGCTGCCTTCCCTCTAATCTTACACTGCTAAATTAGGGACGGCTAACACAGATAGCCCTTGAGTAGCTTTGTGCGAAATTCAAAAACAAACAAACAAAACCCTTACCTGTATTTATAGCCATCTAATGATAGAATCAATATACCTAGAATTATATCTAAATAATTTACATTTGTTTAATACTGTTATATATATATACTTTTAATTACGAAACTTAATTTTTATAAATGAAAAAAATTATATGCTTAATGTTCTCAGCTTTATGAACGGCTGTTAAAGCACTTTGAATATAAGTTCTATGAAGTAACTCTGGTATAATTTATTGTTTTAAATTTCATATATTTTACATGCGATAGTATTATTTATATATATATTATTTATTTTGGGGCATTATTTTATATTAATTACGCTATTAATCGTAATGAACTACCTAGAAAGGTGTTCCAAATACTGTTCGTTCGAAACCATTATTATTTCTAAGTAGTATAATTTCATTTACTTCCTTACGTTATTTTATGAACAAGATGAATTAATATTTTAACAAGATGTACTTTAAATAATCATAAAATCTCACTAATAATATTAAATTCTAAGCCTGTAAAATCTTATTGTTATATACTTTGCACTCACAACTACTGATTCATTAAAAGAAGCGAGGAAAAAATAAATCTCACAATTTGACGTTTGGAACATTCTAAAAATTAAACTTAGATCTTAAGAAGTTTGAAATTGTTTACTAACGACATACGACTGAATCTAATTTATAGTGAAACGCATTATATTAAATTTCATTTTTCATTTTGACAGATTTATCGCTGTCAAAACACTGGGTCTGCAAGCATTAATCCGATTCATTCTCCAGTGATTGATTAAAAATACACTTACTTATTTTAAGATACATTAAAGTGTTTTACGACACTCTAAGCCATCAAAGAATCATATTAGTTAAAATGTATAACTGTTTCAATTAACTACGTAACTTGTCGTATTATGTATGTTTATTTTTCAAATAAAATATTCTAAAATTATATTAAACCAGATTTATGTTAGATGAACAAAAACCTGAAATTTCTATCACTACGTATTCACAAGAATGTAGATTGTTTGGTAGTTAACTTTTAAAATACTTTATCGGATTTACTGCATCAATGATACACGTGCTAAATGAGAAGAGATATGTAAAAAAAATGATAGCGTAAATTTATATGTCAATAAAAGCTAGTAAAGTAGCCTAACACCGCCCATCTTTTATTTCCTTAACTTTGACAAGACAGGTTAGACTAAAATTTCATGTTATTTCACACTCAACTTACCACATCTTCATGTTATTTCACACTCAACCCAGACATTACAATTTCTGTCTTTACACCTTGTATTTTCATGTGCTTTGAAAAGAAACAACCGAAAGCCATTAAAGTTTTTAAAAAATAATTTTATTCGTAGAGTTTAAGTCTCCTATTTTAACAGTCAGAGGATACGACCTTATTCCCATGGAATTATCAACGCAGACTTACAGTGCGTTTGTAAGATAGCTAATGACTCATGAGCAAGTGAGCAAGGAAAAGACTCTTTACGGTCTGGTTTCCGAGCCATGCGACCCTCCTATTGATATCCAAACATGAAGAGATAAAATGTAAAGTAAATGTAGCGAGACGAAATTACATACATAAGGAAGTAGACCGCGCTGAAATGCTTGTAAAATGTGGTACCCACAGGAATATTATATAAATATCATTGTCATATGCACAATAATTCTGTATCGAATTGATCCACTTAGCAAAGATAAAAAATATGCTATAATTTAGTGGAAATAGAATAATGTCGTTGTTTAAACGAGTGTAGAACGTTAAATGAGGTGGTACACTATGTTCTTTAAATATCGTTTCGGGTTCGTGGCTCATGAAAGAAGATTGTATTACCCGTATGAAAATCGTCCGTCTTGCTACAAATTTAGTATTTTTTCTGTTAAAAATAATCGAGTTATTTATCGAAAATACGTCCAAGGAACAGTGAGAGGCGTAACTTTTTTTTTCAAATCACTCCATCAATCAGAATATAGTTTTAATCAAAGCAGCTCGTCCTTGGATTAAAAATGCCATTGGTTTTTGAAAACTTCAAACCTAGAGGAAGTAGAATAAAGCAGTAAACATCTCTTGCCTAATTTGTTTATTTTAATTTTTTTGCTAACTTGAAGTAGACTAAAGCAGTACATTTCTTTTGCCTAATTTGTTTGTTTCACATTTTTGTGCAAAGTTACAGAAAAATTTACCATCGCCTAGGAATGATTCATTTTAAAACAACATTTTAGAGAAAGGACAGTAAACGTTACCAACAGCACCCATCGCCAACTCTTGAAATACTTTGAATAATGAGACTTTACTATCACTGTTATAGCGGACTAACTGCCCAAAAATGCGGATCGTTTTACTGCAATAGCCTTGGATTTACAGTTTCAGTACTCTAGCTACAGGGTCACGACAGGATTATTGTAATGTTTTTTTCTAAGACACAATGTTTATTTTTAAATGTATTATCTCAAAATGGGTAAAAGTCACAATTTAAATGTTTTGATCAAAACATAAGAGCAATTAGATGAATTTTAACCGATGAACCCATTATTGCTATTGTTATGAATATTAATTAGTTACTTAGTATTTTAAAACATTTTAATATAGTATAGTTATCATCTGAAATTTAACTGTGTTAAGAAGTGAGTCCAGAATAACGGGGTTGATTTGTCTACACACTGAGAACTATTACAGTACATGTTATTAAATGGTAAAAGTAGGGTTACTACATACCTGGAAAGACGAACCTCAAGAAGCTAGGCTTAGTCTAACTTATGTTTAGTTGAGTTAGATGTAACAACTTTATCACAAGTGGATAAACACACCTGGAAAGACAAACTTCAAGAGGCTAGACTTAGCTTACCTTGTGTTTACTTCTATTAGATGTGTTACCCAATGGTACAGCAGTAAGTTAAACATTAAGCTTACAATGGTAATGCACTTAACACTTTGTTCAGGCTATTTGCTGTGTTTACGGCAATAATTTTAAAAAGTTGGCGAGTTTTAAGGTTGTGATTGTACTTCACCTTGTTGTAGTTGACAGGAGAGTAGTATAATGTCACTTTCTAATTGGTTTTTGTTATTTTGAAGTATTACACGAACAATTTGATATGGTAGTATAAAACTGAAATTAAGGATTATTAACATCCAAAACTATTAACATGCAAGATTTACTACTGTACCCACAAACAACTCCTTTTATGAAGATTGGCGTCATTAAGAGGTCCGGAGGTGGCGACGGTACTTCTGAAGCTCGGAAATCATCTCGAATGGCAGTTTCTGTAAAACATTTCTACTCAGCCTGAATTACCATAGATACGTAAATTACATCCAGGCGTAGGACTTTAGTTACATCCGTCACTACAACTGTGAAATTGACATTAGGGACTGAAATGATACCTCTGCTTATTTGACGCTATTCGACTGTATTTTAATGCATTCTTTTGCAAAATAATCAAGTTATATCCCAAATTCATTTCTTCCTTCGCCACAATTTTCTTCCTGGAATTATATATGTAGTTCCTGGAACGCCTCAGAAAAGAAACCAAATAAACCGAACGCTTTCGGAAAAATGGATTTTCCTTTTATCAGGATAATCTGTTTAGAGATATTTTCAGGTTATATGCTTCAGCGTGATTATTCTTCCGTATTTTATTCCAAAACAAAGTGTTTCTCCTTCCAAACCCCTTCACGGTTTCATTCCGCTTTCCAATCCATTTTTCGTTTTTTTCAATAATTTCTTCATTATTTTTTTGGGTGGGATATCTCTAGCATTTAATATTTCTTTATCAATGTTATCGATTTTGTCCCCAAGCCTTTCAATTCCGAAGCCTCACTTCTACTCACGTTCATTCTCTTTCCAATTCAAGTCTGGTTTATTTTCTGCTTGAACAATTGGCGGTTTATTTCTTCAGATTTTCTTAGAATAATTATAGTTCTATTACAAAAAAGTTATTATTTTTTATTTTTCTTAAACCTTGGCTAATTTTTAGATTTATAAGAACTTTCAGTATCCCGTTTTCCATCTTTAAACTATTTTATTCAAACTTATTTTGTCTGCTTGAATAGTATTCGTATCGTTTTATAAATATTTTCTTTATTGTGGTCTAATTTTTTTCTCATTAATATGAGATCTAATTTGAGAAAAATATTTCAACACTGATATTTAATGCTGAATAAATATCTTTTTTATACTGATTGAAGGTACATTTTCAATTTTCGTGATGGATCGGTCCATCTGTGAAAAACTTTATGAAGAGCTAATTTATTAAACTTTTTAAGAAAATACTATTCATGAATTAAAGTGTTTTCATTACTTGTACTTTCTCTAAACGAGAAACTAACTTTAAAAATGGCCCGGCGCTTGACTTCTAATCTGAGAGTCCCGCGTTCGAATTCCAGTCGCTCCAAGCATGCCCGCCCTTTCAATCCCACTATTCGTTGGTAAAAGAGTAACCCAAGAGTTCGTGGTGGGTGGTGATGTCTAGCTACCTTATCTCTAGTCTTGTTTGTTTTTGAATTTCGTACAAAGCTACTCGAGGGCTATCTGTGCTAGCCGTCCCTAATTTAGCAGTGTAAGACTAGAGGGAAGGCAGCCAGTCATCACCACCCACCGCCAACTCTTGGGCTACTCTTTTACCAACGAATAGTGGGATTGACCGTAACATTATAACGTCCCCACGGCTGAAAGGGCGAGCATGTTTGGCGCGACGGGGATGCGAACCCGCGACCCTCAGATTACGAGTCACACGCCTTAACGCGCTTGGCCATGCCGGGCCTTATCTCTAGTCTTACACTGCTAAATTAGAGACGGCTAGCGCACATAGCCCTTGTGTAGTTAATCATTCACTTGTTAAAATGTTTTAATAACTAAAAAGGATTGTTATTGTTAGCGTTAGAACCATCAAGGAGGAGAAAGAATTTAGCAGGTATTTTAGTTTAAATATATCTGTCATTCGTGCATACCGAACAGATATAACCAGGAGTGCTCTGACAGTTTATTTATCCTCATCCCATTCAACGTAATTGTTAGATCTCACTACCCGGCGAAACACAAAACAATTTCATTAACTTAACTTTAAAAGATCGCTTGCAAGCAAGCACCTACAGAAAAACATACTCTGATGTGTGAATATCATAATAATCAATGGCCGATATGGAACTTTGGGTCCTTCAGAGCGGCGGGGGATCCGTAGATCCTATGCCAAGATTTTGATGTGGGGGAAATGGGAGAAAACCCATTTTCACTCCCCGGGCTTTGATTATTCCCTGGAGTGCCTGAGCTGTACGACTGAAGAGGCGGTGTTGGTTTGGGTACCTTACACTGTAAAAGGATTAAAAAAACAAACATATATGATTATGACACTAGGAATTACATAAGTAGTACCATGTGTGTGGTGTTTCGGCCAGTGTTGAGAATTGTTGTGTTACACTGATTCTTGTTTTAGTATCATGGTAGTATTTTTTAGCTAACTTTTGTATTATCTCACTAACTTAAGATAGAATATTAAGGGAAGCTAAGTACTGTGATGACCAAATAGGAAAGTACGATCTGAGGAACAAAAGCTGAGTGATTCCACCTTATTTCAACTTCTTGGTTTGCTGATGTCTGAAGGGTTTCTCTGTGGTTTCTAGCCCTATTTTCTTTGCAAGTGTTGCAGCTTTCGTCTTCTCTTTTTTTTTTCTGCATTCAGAATAGTATTTCTTCTTGTAACAGCAGCATATGAGTTGAGTCTCAACATCACTCTAATGTTCTGAAATCAAGAGATTCTCTATCAGACTATACATAGGAGAGACCTAAGTCTCTAAGGTTTTTATTAAGTAGCACTTTCTATCTCAACTATTCAGCAAGAGCAGGGCTATGGGTCTATTTAACATTTTGTGTGTGAAGCGTGTTATCCCATGTTATCCTGTAGACAGTGAGTTATCCTATGTCTTCTGCAGATAGTAAGTTTTCTCATGTCTTCTGTGAACAGTGTGCTACCCATGTCTCTTGTATACAGTGGGTTATTTTATATTTTCTATATACACTGGGTTATCCTATATCTGATGTGGTCAGTCAGTTATCCTGTCTTTGTAGAAAGTGAGTTATCACCCTCTTTTGTAAACAGTGGGTTAAACCTGATCTTCTGTGGTCAGAGGGTTATCTCATGTCTTCTATAGAGATAGGTTTATCCCATGTTTTCTGTAGACAGTGGGTTTCCCAAGTCTTTTGTAGACGTTGGTTTATCCCATGTGTTCTATATAAAGTTGGTTTTTCGTGTCATCTGTGGACATTGAGTCATCACATGTAAGATCTAGGAAGTGGGTTATCTCCTGTGTTTGGTAGACAATCGCCTAATTATACAGTGTTTGATTTTATGTATTCTATAGACAGAAGGTTATCTGATGTCTTCTGTACACAGTGGATTATCCCATATCTTTGGTGGACAGTGGGTTATATCATGTCTTCTGGACACATTTGGTTGTTTAATGTCTTCTGTATAAGTAGATTATCTTATGCTTTCTGTAGAAAGTGGGTTATCTCATGTCTTTTATGCACAGAGGGTTATCTCATGTTTTATGTACACAGTGGGTTATTCCATGTGGGCTGTATACAGTGATTTATCCTATGTCTTCTATATACAGTGAGTTATCTCATAACTTCTGTAAACAGTGGGCTATCTTATGTCTACTGTAGACAGTGGGTTATTCCATATCTTCTGTAGACAGTGTATTTTCCTATGTTTTCTGTATAAAGTGATTTATGCCATGCTTTCTGTAGACAACGGGTTAACCCTTGGCATTTTCAGACAATGAATGAACTCATACCCATTTTTAGAGAAAGGGTTATTTCATGTCTTCTATATACGGTGAGCTATCGCATACACTCTGTAGAAAGTACGTTATTCCATGTATCCTGTATAGAGTCGGTTATCTCATGTCTTCTGTACGCAGTATGTGATTTCATGTCTTCTATAAACAGTGGGTTATCTCATGTCTTCTGTAGACAGTGGATTATATCATGCCTTGTGTAGAAAAAGGTTATCTCATGTTTACTGTAGACAGTGAATTATCCCATGTTTTTTCTAGGCAGTGGGTTATACCATATCTTCTGTATATAATGGGATATCCCATGTATTTTACAGAAAGTGAGGTATTCATATTTTCTGTATACAGTAGGTTAATCTCTTGTCTGCTGTGGATAGTGAGTTATCTTATGTCTTCTATAGACAGTAGAATATTTCATGCTTTTTGTATGCAGTAGAATATCTCACCTCTTCTCTACACAATGGGATGTCTCGCATATTCTGTCTACAGTGTGTTTCCCAATATCTTCTGTAGACGGTATGTCATCTCATGACTTCTGCAGACATTGGGTTGTCTAATGTCTTCTTTAGAGATTAGTTTATCTCATGTCTTCTGCAGACTTTAGGTTATCCTAGGTTTTCTGTAGACAACGGGTTACCGTTTGGCTTCTTTAGACAATGGATGAACTCATACATTTTGTGCAGAAAGGGTTATTTCATGTCTTCTATATACGGTGGGCTATCGCATATACTCTGTAAAAAGTGTGTTATCCTACGTATTTTGTATAAAGTCGGTTGTCTCACGTCTTATGTATGCAGTATATGATTTCATGCCTTTTATAAACAGTGGATAATATCATGTCTTCTGTAGACAGTCGGTTACATCATGTCTCTTGTAGACAGTGGTTTGCCATGTCTTTTGGAGACAAAGGGTTATCCCATGTGTAATTTAGGCAATGAGTTATCTTTTGTTTAGTGAAGACAATGGGTTATCCCATGTCTTCTGCATAGAGTAGGTTATCTCATTTGTTTTGTAGCAGTGTGGTATCTAAAGTCTTCTTTAAAGATTTGTTTATTTCTTGCATTCTGGAGACAGTGGGTTATCCATTTTTTAATTTAGGCAGGGTTATCTCATGTCTTCTGTATATAATAGGTTAGCCCATGTCTTGTACAAAAAGTGAGGTATGTCATGTTTTAAGTATACAATGGGTTATCCCATGTCAGCTGTAGACAGTGAATTATTTTATGTCTTCTGTAAACAATGAGTTTTCTCATGTCTTATATGGACAGTTGGTTATCTCATTCTGGCGACAGTGTGTTACCCCACGTCTTCTGTAGACAGTGATTTACTAAATGTATTCTGTAGACAGTGGGCTATCTGATGTCTTCTATATACGGTGGGTCATCTCATGTTTTCTGCAGAAAGTGGGTTATACCATGTCTGTTGTAGAAATTGTGTTTCCCATGTCTTCTGTAGACATAGACTGTCTTATGTCTACTGTAGACAGTCAGTTATCCCATGTCTTCTTAGAAAATGTGATATCTCATGTCTTCTTTAGACAATGGTTTGTCCCACGCCTTCTGTAGAAAGTGGATTATTCCATGTCTTCTCTAGACAATGGCTTATCTCATGTTTTCTGTAAACAGTGAGATACTCTATGTCTTCCGTAAACAGTGGGTAATCTCTTGTCTTCTGTAGACAGTGCGTTGTTCTATATCTTCTGTATACACTAGGTTTTCCAATGTCTTCTGTAGATAGTGTGGTATCTAATGTCTTCTGTAGACGGGTTATATCGTGTCTTCTATAGAAAGTGGGCTATACCATGTCTTCATAAAACAGAGGGTTACCTCATATCATTTGTATACAATTGATCTTCTTATGTATTTTTAACACAGTTAGTTAACCTCTGTTTTCTGTAGACAGTTTGTTTTATCATGTCTTACGTAGATTGTAGGTCATCCCATGTTTCATCTAGGCAGTGTGTTATCTCATGTCTTTGGCATAGAGTTGGTTAACTCATGTTCTTATTAGATAGAGGCTTAAACGAAGTTTTCTGTAGCCAATAGGTTATCTCATCCATTCTATAGATAGTGGGTCATATTACGCCTACTGAGGACATTGTGTTATCCCATGTTTGATCTAATCAGTGGGTTATGTGATGTTTTCTGTAAAACAGGGTCTCACTCGTATCTTCTGTAGACTGTGGGTCATCCCATGTTTGATCTCAGCTGTGGGTTATCTCATCTTTTCTGTAGAAGTGTATTATCAAATGTCTCCTTTAAATAAAGGGTTATAACTTGTTTGATAAGGCAATAGGTTACCTTATGCTTTTGTGTACTGTTTGTTACCCGATGTCTTCTGCAGACAGTGGGTAATCTCATATCTTTTGTAGACATGGGTTATTTCATCTCTTTTGTAGACAGTGGGTTAACTTATATATTCTGTAGACTATGTGTTATCTCACGCTTCCTGAAGGCTCTGATTTATTCCATGTTTGATATAAACTGTGGGTTATCTCACACCTTCGGTAAACAACGGGATCACTCATGTCTTCTGTATACTGTGGGTCATATTGCATATAGGCAGTGGGTTATCTTATGCCTTCTGTAGAGAATGGGTTATCCCACGTTTGATCTAGGCAGTGGGTTATCTCATGTTTTCTGTATACAGTGGTTTATCCCCTGTTTTCTGTAAAAAGTGGGTTATTTCATGCTTTCTCTAAACAATGGGTTACCCTATGTCTTGTGTAGATAGAAGGTTATCTTATGTCTTCTGTAGTCCTTAGGTGATCTAATGTCTTCTGTAGAGAGTGAGTAATTCCATGTTTACTGCAGACAGTGGGTTATTTCGATTGTTCAGTAAAAGTGGGTTATCTCATATCTTTTAGAGGTAGTTCGTTATCTCACGTCATTTGTAGACTTTGGGTTATCCTATGTTTTGTGTAGAGATGGGTTACCACATGTTTCAGCTAGTCAGTGGGTTATCCCATGTTTTCTGTATACAATAGGTCAAACCATAAATTTTGTACACTGTGTTATCCTATGCCTTTCATAGAGAATGTGTTATCCTATGTCTACTGTAGACAATGGATTATCACCTGTTTGATATAGACAGTGGGTTATTCAATGTCTTCTATAGAATGTGGGTTACCCTATGTCTTCTATAGAATGTGGGTTACCCAATGTCTTCTGTAGAAAGTGGTTAATCTCATATCTCCTTTTAAAAGTGGGTTACATCATATGATTTTAGACAGTGGGTTGTTTCATGTCTTCTTTAGATAGTGGGTTACTACAAGTCTTCTACACACAGTCAGTAATCTTACATCTTTTGTAGACAATTTTTTCATGTCTTCTGTAGACATAAGGTTATCCCATGTGATCTGTAGATGGTGTGTTACCCCATGTTTGATCTTGGCATTGGCTCATCCTATGTTTGATCTAGACAGTAAGTTATCCCTTGTCTTCTGCAGACAGTGGATTATCTCATGCTTTCTGTAGATACAGGGTTATCTAAAATCTTTGATATATATAGTGTGTAATTTTATATCTTGTTTATACAGTGGGTTATCACGTATATTTTGTATACTGTGAGATACATATATAATGTCTTCAGTAGATCGTGGGTTATCACATATTTTCTGTACATAGTAGGCTATTCCGTGTTTTCTGTTGACAGCAAGTAAACCCATGTGTTCTGTAGATAGTGGGTTATCTTCTGTAGGCAATTGGTTGTCTGATGTCTTCTCTAGACCGTGGTTTTATTTCATACCTTTTGTAGACAGTGGGTTACCCTACGTTTGATTTAAGCAGTGAGTTATCTCATGTATTTTGTATACAATGGGTTATCCTATGCTTTTTGTATGCAGTGGGTTATTTCATGTCGTGTGTAGACAGCGAGTTATTCCTTTTCTTCTGTAGACAATTATGCATTGCGTAGACAGTGATCCCATTTTTGAATTAGGGAATGGGTTATCCGATGTCTTTTGTAAATATCGGGTTTTCTTATGTCTTCTGGAGACAGTGGGTTATCTCATGCATTCTGTAGATAGTGGGTTATCTCATGAGTTCTGAATACAGTGGGCTATCTTATGCGTTCTGTAAGTAGTGGGTTATCTCATGAGTTCTGTATACAGTGGGCTATCCCATGTATTTTATAGACAGTTGGTTATTTAATGTCTTATGTAATCATTGGGTTATTTCTTGTCTTGTGTAGACAATGGGCTATCACATGTTTTCTGTAAACAATGGGTTATCCAATGTCTTCTTTAAACTGTGACTTATCCCATGTCTTCCGTATACAGTGGATTATCTCATCTTTTCTGTAGTCTGTGGATTATTCCATGTTTTCTACAGTTTTTTTTATTTTATTGTCTGAAGGAAGAGTTGTTGAGAACCTCTTGAAAGCTTTGAGTTAACATTGAATAAAGACGTTTTTTGGCGAAGAATAATAGAGAAATAAATTATTTGTAATCTATAATGTGAAGTTTTTAAAAATACGTTTTAAATAACACTGTTTTTTCTTATATTGTTATCTCATAGCAACATGTTTTCAAAAGAGTTAGATAAGAAGTTCCTACCAAGTAACTGAGGTAAGATAAGTCAGTTACTCATCTGGTGATGGTTCAAGTTTCGAGTTTATTTACAATAAGAAGTTCCTACCAAGTAACTGAGGTAAGATAAGTCAGTTACTCATCTGGTGATGGTTCAAGTTTCGAGTTTATTTACAATAAGAAGTTCCTACCAAGTAACTGAGGTAAGATAAGTCAGTTACTCATCTGGTGATGGTTCAAGTTTCGAGTTTATTTACAATAAGAAGTTCCTACCAAGTAACTGAGGTAAGATAAGTCAGTTACTCATCTGGTGATGGTTCAAGTTTCGAGTTTATTTACAATAATATCATTAACCATGTATTCACGTGTGTAAAACATCCGTGTGTGACAGTATGCTGTTAGTGTAAGATCTATAGGTCTCATTTTAACTTCATTCTAATTTCCTAGTGACAAAACAAGCACTAAATTTTATATTTACACGCTACACCAAAGTTGTTTGAAGTATTTCTTCTTGTTTGTTTTGAATTCAAGAGAAATAATATCGTCCTAAAGTTTGCCGTCAGAGTCTTTCCTTGTAGAGAAAAAGAAAAACAATCCTAGAAGCCAATGGCGCAGGAATTAAAATATTTTTTCGTTGATCAAGTTGTCAACCAGGACCAAAGTAAGTTCTCTACATTTACGGATACAAAGACATTTGTAATGAAATCTTTAAGCCTAATATTTTTGATAAAAATCACGAGTCTGTCGTGGACTTATTAAGACGAATGGAAGTTCGAAAAACAATTTACAGTTGAGATGTTAAGTAAACTAATGATAGCACAAATATAGCCTGTGTCCACTCTGTAGTTTTATATGTAAACGCAGTTCAGTTATAAGAAAAAAACTACAATGATAGATACGAATTTGGGCAGAGAAATGAGGCATTTGCATTTGTATTTTAAAAAGAATATCAGGCCTGTGTACTAGTTGTTCTTCAGCCTTGTAATGTTGTTTCATCAGTCAAAAAAAAAATAAGTACATAATAATTCTAGTGAGCAACATTGTCAACAAAAAATGCGATAACACGCACGTGCTTGTGCACTCAAACGAGTGTTGTCTCTATGTTTCTGGTTGAACGGCTTTTTTCTTTCACGCGGTGGAATGAAAGGATATGCTGGTAGCGACTTAAGAAAAGACAGAATGTTCGATACGTTATACTGATAGGACTAGCCGATAGTAATGTTTACCGTGTAAATTAAAGAATACATATACCCGGTTATGTCGGTTAGAGATTTATTCTAATACCCATTAATTTGGAGATAAAACCAAAGAAAATAAATAATACAAACATAAAGTATGTGCCAGAAAAAAATAGATGTTGAAAACAAATACTGTTCCACGTTTTTGAAACTTGAATAAGTGTGTCGGAAAATATTCAATTAGCTAAAGAACTGTAATTAAATGTATTCTATATTTTATAATACAAGGAAATAGACAACATTTACGTATAAATATTGAACGAATAGTATGATTGTTTGTTTATTTACCAATAAAATACATTGGACTATCTGTTATGTCCAGTGCGGAGAATCGAGCCCTAGATTTTAGCGTTGTAAATCAGTAGAGTTTCTCCTGTTCCACTGGATACAGGAGTGGAAATAGAGTTCATCTATCTACTGACAAGGAAAAGTCCACATGTCTTTTGTTAAATTAGCTATTTTCTTAAAATTAAGATGGAATTATTTTTATAAATATAATACAAGGTGCCATGCACACACAAGTATTAGGAAAAAGAATTATCGCTAAATAAAAAAGCTATGCAGAGTTGGCTATGAACTTTAAAAAAGAAACGAAACAAGATATGGATGAAAGGAGACATATCACTTAATCTGGCTAACATTTATATAGAAGATTAAATCGTCTCGACTTCACATGGAGAATAAAATCCCTGCATTACTGACTTTCCCACTTTGTCTATTGAAAGACTGACGTTTAAACAAGATCTTAATTATCATTATTTGCCTTTCATTTAGCTATCTTTATAAAACTGCTTTTATGACTATTTAACAACAGAGTAAAATTTTAAGATTGAAATTCTAGTTGTATTTGTTGTTTTTTTTCGTCCGGCATGGCCAGGTGAGTTCAGGCATTTGACTCGTAATCTGAGGGTCGCGGATTCGAATCCCTGTCGCACCAAACATGCTCACCCTTTCAGGCGTTGGGGCGTTATAATGTGACGGGAAATCCCACTATTCGTTGATAAAAGAGTAGCCCCAGAGTTGGCGGTGGGTGGTGATGACTAGCTGCCTTCCCTTTAGTCTTACACTGCTAAATTAGGGACGACTAGCGCAGCTAGCTTTTGAGTAGCTTTGCGCGAAATTCAAAAAACAAACAGACAATCTATTTGTTTATCTAGTGAGGAAGCCAGAAATTTGGGAATTTTATTTTCCAGATAAAGTCGACACAGCTCAATCTGTTATATGATCATTAGCCAATCAAATGAAATGTCCACGTCTATCCATGTCTCGTTTGTTTAAAGTTCAGTAGCTAGTCATACATAGCTGTTTTATTTACCGATAATTATTTGCTGATCCTTTTTTTCACTCTTAGTGAGATGACGTTTGGTTTGGTTTGAATTTCGCGCAAAGCTACACGAGAGCTATTTACGATAGCCGTCCCTAATTTAGCAGTGTAAGACTAGAGGGAAGGCAGCTAGTCATCACCACCCACGGCCAATTCTTGGGCTAGTTTTTTACCAACGAGTAGCAGGATTGGCCGTCACATTATAACGCCTCTATAGCTGAAATGGTGAGCACGTTTCGTGTGATGGGGATTCGTCCTCGCGACCCTCCGATTACGAGTCGAGTACCTTAACCACGTGGCCATGCCGGGTCGTATAAGACTACGCACGTGGGTTACTATGTTATAGGGTGTATCTTGAAGTTTAATATATTTTAACCTTCTTTGTTTGCTATTTTTTTATAAGATGGCGTACATGATTACTAGGTTATAGTAAAATTATAGTTACTGCTAGAACTGGATAGACGTTAGGCCTGTTGAAGAAAGTTGGTGATAAATATAAATAAGAAGTCTCGGGTTTGGCTATTCGCTTGATTTCCACATGGGAATGCTCTGGATAGCTGATAAACAGCGCATACACCGGAGATAAAGCCAGCTTCTTACCTTGTTTCTAATGAACTGTAGAGAAGAAAATCCAGACGAATTTTGTATTGTTTTAATACGGATGTCCTTGGCATCCTTATGTAGAAGATAGGGATTTATATATAAATGTGGCAGAACTAGCAGCTAGTTGTAACTTGAAAAACACAACCCAAACTGTCTTAGTTATTAAAGTGACCATATGGTTCCTATGTGAACAGATGAATGAGATTAGAGTAAGGGATTTTAAAGGTTTCAGAGTTTGAATTCTTTGTTTAATTATTCAAGTTTTAGTTGCCTAAGTTGTTTATCTTTCATTTTCTTTGTAGGATCCTTCTTTGACAAAAGAACAAAACACGTAGCTCGAGTTTAAAACTATTTGTAGCGTCTATTATTAATCCACTTTTTTGTCACCTAGTTGTAAGTTTAATGTTGCGTGACGAGTATGACCTTTATGTCTGTATCTTTCTCTGACGTTTAGGAAACAATTTGGGCATCATATAATAGGCTTTTGTCGTCCTTATATTGTGTTATGTTAGAGACATAGATTTCGCAAGTGAAAACTGTTCACTTGTTTTTATGAAGTTAGGCATATCGGTGAACATTGGTCATGCTAACTGTTGAAGCTCTTGAAATTTGAAATGAACTTACAGAATAGTCGGAAAGAAATGGCCATACAATAGACAATATTACACCACTGTGCAAAATAAACTGGCATTTAGTATGTTTAGTGAATTGAACGTATATAAAATTTAAGTAAAGATTGTTTTTCGTACTCGCCTGTTTGCATGTGTTTGTTACGTAATATGACAACTGTTGGTTGAAAGATAACATATGAAAGAAACGATTTACGTTCATTCTTTATGCATATATATTGCTGACGTATTAATGTTAATATCTTAGATAATGTTACGCAAACCTTGAAGCTGTCAAAAAGCTACTCATATATCCTTCGTGTTTACACAGTTTCGAATCTACTCAGCCCGTTCGTGCCATGCAAATATTAGCTATTATACTAGTATCATGTATGGTCTGCTATAGAATACGAGAAAGTATGGAGCAGCTCTGTTCGAAAGATTAATGGTGCTCCTGCACGAGAAAAGTGTTAAATGCAAAATATTTAACATACCTATGGCTTGAGCCTTTTTTAATTGTCCTGTTTCTTTCTGCGGAGCGTCAGGTGACAAGATGCAGTTCTTGTCTAAAGATTTACCCATCGTCAGTTTGAACATCACTATATCGTACATTACTTAACCTTCCCTACTCTCTAGGTAACTATAATCACTATTATTTTGACACGTGTCTGTTCAACGAATAGTGTAGTGACGATTGGAAACACAGTAATATTAACATACAGCCGTATGCGGACTGATGTCTGTATTCAACGTACATCGTACTAATAATAAACTCTAACAAACATACTTAAATTAACGTGACACAGATCAGTTGTGACGTAAGGAAACAAACCTCCAGAATACGTGTATCGAAAAGAGACAAATATTCAAATGTAGGTATCTGAGAAGAAGACAAGACTTCAGGTGCATGTGTAAGTGAAGGAAACCTCTATATATGCATGTGTAAAGAAGACAAACTCCCAGAGGTATATGCATGAGTAAGAGACGAGCCTTCAGTGGTAATAATGTCTAAGTCTGCAAAGGGAACTCGAAAGAAAGAAACACTGAGCATATTATAAAGAGTGTGAATTTTAACACCTTCTTAAGTGACATTGAGCCTGTACCTAATGTCTTATAGCTTCCTGGACTCTAAATCTTTGTTTCAGTTTAGCAGTGGCTTGATTTATATACTGCATGTATGACAAGGAATTACCTTGATTTATATGTTGAACGTGTAACGTCGAATTACTTTGATTTATGCGCTGAGCGTGTAACGACGAATTATCTTGATTTATACGCTGAACTTGTAACAACGAACTATCTTGATTTATACACTGAACGTATAACAATGAATAACCTTGATTTATATGCTGAATGTGTAACAATGAATTACTAGATGTATATGCCGAATGTGTATAATATTAGTTTATGTATTCTCATTATTATTTTAATTTTAATTTAATTAAAGTTTTAATACCCGTACAAGACGTCTTGAGAACATTTTTACTTCAAGCGGGTTTCTCGTCATCACGAAATACTGACTTATATATTGCACTTGTAACAAATAACACTGTAAAATCCAGCTTTAGCTCATACTAAGACTATAGAGATATCTTCATCAGAAAACCTTTCCCTCATCATAAGAAAAACAAAATGAAATGAAGTCTAGTTTAGTTGAATAAATTATAACATTAGCATCCACCATTATAGGAAGTTATGTAGTTCATAATAGGTCGCTTGACATTCAATATTTTACTGTTTTCAGTATTCCCATGAAGTGTACAAGGATACATGCTAATTTTATAATTTTGTATAAGGGTGGAGCTTTCACATGCCCTACGTAATATAGTTTATGAAACACGAAACTAGAATCGCTATTAGAATAATCAACTTTATCAAGAGACTTATGTTCTTGTTCGAATATAGAAGAACACGTGCTAAATACGGTAAAGGTTACCTTGTCCATCACCGTTATGACAAAATATTTATATAAATACTCAACGTGATATATTTTAATGATATAACGCGTAGAGTGGGTTGTGCTCTTCAAATCGTTAAAAAAAACACATATATTACTGAACTAACTTAAGTGAATTTAATTTCCACCTGTCTGTCAGGTCAGCGCCAAGCTTTAGGAACCTTAAAAATAATAGAGTGAAAGATTAGTATGTGTGAAGAACCGTTCTTTGTGAAGCGTGTAATTTTTCATGAATTTAACTTGAAGTACAGTAGAAACAACACAAACTAAAGATATTCATTGATATATAGTGAATACAATATCTGCTGAATATATCAGCTTGATATACAGTGAAAACAACACCTACTGAAGATCTCAGCTTGATATACAGCGAAAACAACACCCACTGAAGATATTGACTTGAAATAAAGCGTAAACAACACCTACTGAAGACATTAACTTGAAACGAATGGAAATAATACCTACTAAAGATATTAACTTGAAATACTTTAAATTCACGCGCATGCTCAACTCATTAGTGTATTAGGGCCGACAGTTTCTAAATGCTGTCAATGAGCATCTATTTACTTTTACAGAACCATAATCAGTAATACCGTATTTGTTGCTCGTCGTTGTTGAAACTGTCAGGTACTTTGACGTGTTCACCATATTTAAGGATAGCCATATTAAACATGTAGTGGTTGTTTCAATTTCAAATCAATTAAACTTACGGAACTCGCGAGATTGTCTCTTTCAGACGAGGTATGCAAACGTATATTGTAACAAAGTTTAACGATAACTGTAGTCTGTTTACAAATACTTAATTATGTACAAGAACTCACGAGACTATCATTTTAAAAATAGCCATTAAAACTGGAGTTTCTGGACATAAAAACAAATATTTGAATAATTAATATTGTAATGTGTAATATGATAATTAAAACGTTTCTCCATTGTTAAATATCAGCTAAACTGCCTGAATAGTAAAAAAAAAACTAGTTAAGTTGGAATAATGATTTGCTGGTCTAACTATAGTTTACATAATAAAGCAATGATCAGATGTTTGAATAAAACCATCATGTGTAAACGCTTTTTTATTCCAATAGATATCAAATGATAGAAACGTGCAACGGCAAGTCCTCCAATCATTTATTAATATTGAATAGAAACATATGCTTATTTGTTTGTTTTTAAATTTAGCACAAAGCTACTCAAAGGCTATCTGCGCTCGCCTTCCATATTTTAGCAGTGTAAGACTAGAGGATAGGCAACTAGTCATCACCACACACCGCCAACTCTTGGGCTACTCTATTACCAACGGATAGTGGGATTGACCGTAACATTATAACGCCCCCACGGCTGAAAGAGCGAACATGTTTGGTGCGACCGGGATTTGAACCCGCAAAAACATGTGAATTTAAGTCGTCGAGCAATACTTATGAAAATTCATTAATGACATTAGGCAGAGAAACACATAAATACAGATGAAGCTCTAACCTTATTAGAAGATGAAGCGCGGTGGTGTTTCTTATGATAGATAATTGTATTTATCATTGTGTTACTTCAATTCGAATAATTCTTATTGATAGAATGTAAAATAAAACAGACAACAGGAGAACGAAAAGTTGAATATATAATTACAGTAAATATAATCAAACAAATAAGTCTAGAAAACTAATACGGTAATTAATAAGAAAATATTCCTAACTTTATATTTTCATTTGCTTTTTAAAAATACTCTTTACGCCGTAGATTGAATTTCTTAAAGAAATATATTCTTATAAGGATTAGCAATCAATTTTAGTCCTATTATAAAATTAGTTTAACTTATAGACATCTAAGCGAAAAAAACTCACTAAAGCTGTCACATCCACATTTTTTATTTCCTTTATTTTGCTCAACTCAGAATTGTTTCTCTTTAAGCCTGGAATATATTTTCAAATTCCATTTGAATGACCGAATTTCAGACACGAACTCTTTGCACAGAAGTACGTACTTCCAAAACATAGTGCATAAATTCAATTTATATTATTTTAGTGCGTTTATTAACAAGATTTGATAAATCTTGAACAACTTTTACTTTGTTATATTTGTTTTAGCAAAGACTAGCATATCTGATTTTGAAATCCTACACGCCATGCCTCGGAGACAGAATAATAAAAATGGGATTTGTGCTATCTAAAAGCATCCATTTACCGATTTAGATTATCACTACGCCGTTTCTTCTTTATCTACATTTCTAGCCAAAGTTACTTTAGAGTAAAGCAGTACTGACACGTCGAAGTGTCTCTGTGATCGAATCATCTTGTTATTTCTCGCTGGAAGAAGACATGTTGGTTATTTGTGGTCATTCGCTACCATGATATTCCATGAAAAAGAACATTGTCATAGACACATAAACATATGTATCCATGTAGACTACTGTCATAGACGCATAGACATATGTATTGTAGACCACTGTCATAGACGCATAGACATATGTATCCATGTAGACTACTGTTATAGATGCATGGACATATGTATCCATGTTGACCACTGTCATAAACGCATGGACATATGTATCCATGTAGACCACTGTCATACACACATAGACATATATATCCATGTAGACCACTGTCATAGATACATAGATATATGAATCCATGTAGACCACTGTCATACACACATATACATATGTATCCATGCAGACCACTGTCATAGATACATAGACATATGTATTCATGTAGACCACTGTTATAAACGCATAGACATATGTATTCATGTAGACCACTGTTGTAAACGCATAGACATATGTATCCATGTAGACCACTGTCATAGACACATAGACATATGTATCCATGTAGACCACTGTCACAGATACATAGACATATGTATCCATGTAGACCACTGTCACAGACACATTTATATAAAAGACTATCATATATATAGGTATGTCACCTCTATAAGACTGTGATGTAAATATGTGTGTCACCTCTAAAAGAGTGTCACATGTATATGTATGTCATCTCTAGAAAAGTGCCATATGTATATGCATGTCACCTCTAGAATAGTGCTATATGTATATGCATGTCACATCTAGAAGAGTGCCATATAATGGTCACGTAGTCCTAGCAAATACATAGGATAGTATTAAATTAAGACAAATATGTAGAACACACAATATAACATTGTGACAAATATATATATATATATATTAGAGCAAATAAATAGGAAACACAGTATAACATTTAGACAAATATATATAAGACCTAGAGTTTAAAATTAGCACACATAGATATGACATGTGGTATAATATTAGGACCACAATATAACATTAAGACCCGCAGTATAATATGTGGACCACAATGTGACGTTAAGGCACACAGTATTGATTTTATGACAAATAAATAGAACACACAGTGTAACATTAGGACAGATATATCGGACACATAGTATAACTTTAAAACAAATATTTATAAATTATATTTCGAGCAGACAGTATACTATTGGAACACATGTATAAGATATACAATATAACAAGTAGCTTAACATGGACATACAAACCGTAACAAAGTTACAACATTCATTACGTTTTACACTATGACAAGTAGCCTTACATAGATATACAAATTATTGCAACATACTTTTTATTGGTTGACATTGTAAAACGTAATCTGACCTGGACTTCTACAGTACATATTTAATAAATATTTACTTAATCTTATTTACATTTCATATCTCTAGAGAGAACACTGAAGTAGGTTTAAATAATCAAACTGATGAACCTGGAATACTTTGGAGAAATTATTTTAATAAATTTTAGTCCAAGCAAGTAACCATTTCTACTTTACAAAACCGAATCACTTCTGTTGACAGCAGAGAAAAACGTGAATCACTATGTTATGGAACGTCATTAAGTCTTTACCTACCTACAACAGAGTTTTGTAAATTTATTTTTCGGTTTGAGTTTAACTTGCTCGTTTCTCAAACTGGAATTTGTGAGTGATTAATGTGGTGAGGAAGGCTGTTGGAGATAAGTTTATTTTAGGATAAAGGATATCTTCTTCATGCTTATTATACTTGAGACTACTTTTATGTGGCGATTAGGTGAAAATTCTCAATACCAGTCATTTTTCACTTCTTGTTTTTTGCGAAGCGCCAGAAAAGATTACTTACATTACTCTCCAACACACACACTTTACTGATGGAAAATGTTTTACTTCAGATTTTTCACTTTGTTAATCATATTAAACATTTCGATAAAAACTGCTTTTAGTATTTCATGTAAAACAGTTTTAGTATCGAGCTAATAAGTTAGTTTGAAATTGTTTATGTTGTGTTGATGACTTCTTCTTTCTATGATTGATAGGACATTGTACAAGCTTGGGTAACCTGCTGTTCATATTATTTGTAATAAACCCTGATTAAATTATATAGATTACAGCTTTAATTAGACACGTTTTATCTACCTCGCATGCGAGAAACAGGTCATGTCAGAACTGTAATAGTTTTCTCTCTTATACAATCCTTACATACAAAAAACGGGTCAAGTCAGAAGTATAGAAGTATTCTCCTATCCAGTAAATACCACACTGCCAAATTTTTAGCAGGTTCCAAGCTGTATCGACATGAACCTGGCTGTAAAAACTGCCAGCAACATTAAAGTGTAGAGGAATCTGACATTATGGAACAACTAGATTACGCTGTAAACATGTCATAACGAGGGTAGCATTAATATTAATATAAATAAGATATGTCAATAAAACGTTAAAGAGCTTCTTTCACGTGTAGACACTTCATTCACTTACTGTTGCCGTAAAAGTAGCTTCTTAGAGTTCAAATAAGCTCAGTTTTTAATATAGGTCTTTCTTTTATATGCTTGTGTGTATATGAATGATTCATTATTTATAATTCGAAGTATTTCAGCAATAACGAGAAAAACAAATTACGTACAGTGATTTTTTTCTTTAAAAATATTACTTTTAGGCGAACAGTTAATCATCAGTCACATTTGTTAGAAAGACCTTTATGCTACGACATAACAGTAAGACTTGTAATCAGGGGGTATCCCGCAGTATAAAGAGAGGGGAATTTTTTCTTCTTTTAAACTAGACCTTTTCTTATATATAAATAATTTAATGATTGATATGAAACTCAAGTGTATATTAAAAGTAATTCAGAAGACAGAGGGCGTTTTAGACTTTTTTAGAATATTGGGGTAGTTGTTTGACTTCCTTCAACCCAGCTACGTTTCTGCTTGCAATAATATTATACGTTAGAGTAAATTTATAGCTTTTATTTAGGAATGTGACAAATTCATTACTTCACCCCATTTTTAGTTCTTTTTAAATGTTCTTAATTTTTAAAGTTAATATTCAAACCTAAAAATTTGGACTTTGACGTGGTCTTCATAGTCTGAAATAATTAATTCGAAGATAATTGCAATATAGGTGTCTTTTCATTAGGGGAGAAGTAAATAGCGACACCTATGACGTAAGAACGCCATTAGTGCTGCCAAAAAGTTGATTTGTAGTTAAGTTTACAACTAAATTACTGTTGTTTATAGGAAGCAGCAAACTTATTGGAATTTAAATACAAATACAGTTAACTCTAACTCACACAGAGCAACAAAGGTGCAAAGATAATGAATGAAATTAATAATAATGCCCAGTTTTTTGTGACAAACGTGTGTGATTTATATATCAAAACTTCTCGTGTGTGTGTGTTCATATACACGGTCTTATTGTTTGAACGTGTCCGAGCAACATATTAACAAGTTCAAGAACAGTGCTAATTTTGAATTTCACTTGTTAGCTCATGATGCCTGAAATTCATGGTAAACGTATCTTAGACTTGATATCCATTTTATAATTTTTATTAATTTTGCTATTACGTGTATAAAAGTAGTGTTTCAAATTTAACTATTGTTATTTCCCAGGATTCTTTTCATTCTGTTCACAGCAATATATCTTGTACCGGAGTTTTAAGGTTAAAGTTTGTTTTGCAATTTGAAAGGTTAGGTCTGTTTGTCCACTAGTTGTTCTGAGTCCACTAATGAACCAATAGGGTTTTTATAACCTCCTTAATTAGCCGTGAGGCAAAAAAAGTCGAGATGAGACAGAGTTTCGTTGAAGAATGTTGTTTTGTTGTGTTTCTTCCATTCTGTAGATCCACGTATAGATTCTGTTGTTTCGCTGTAATATGTTAAAAGTCAAGGATTTTAAAGATTGAATAACGTATTAATAGTTCATAATTTAATGCAATATTATATATAATTAGTACATGGTCTCAATTCTCATTTAGAGTTCGTTAAGAAACATTTGCAGTGAAACTTGTAGCTCTGTAAGTTTTCGAGTTTAAATGACACGTGAAAATGCAGATAAACAATGAATCAAAACAGGGAATAAAACAAGAAAACTGATTGTTAGAACAAAGTGTTTTAGAATTTTAAAACATACACGGTTGGATTAAAATCCCTTGGGTGAAATATTTTCTTCTATAATATATAATGTCCACAAAGTAAAGTCCGTTTTTACAAGTTTTATAGCTAGTTCATCAACATTATAATAAAAGAGGCGACAGTAGCAGAAGAAGTGGGCTAGCTTTTGGATTTTAAACTTCGGGCTGTTGTAGCCCGCTTCTGAATTAGTGTTTCTTGAGTTTTGAACCAGATCACGTGATTCCGTGTTTTCAGAATTATATTAAGGAAACGAGAGATTTTAGTTTTGTAGTTTGTTCGATACGTGACGAAGTAACGTCGTGTATACTACTAGGTAAACCTAATCAGCGAATCTTCGAATATCGCGCACGATGTTGAAGTTTATGATTCCGTACAAATGTATTCGTATTCAATTAATAATACAAAACTGCCTTAAACTTTTGCAAGAATTCTTTAGATAGGACATACGTTTAATTCACTACAGAAATATAGAAGATACGTATGTGAAGAATGAAACTGTAGAATGATAAACTAATTGTTATTTTGTATATGGGAAAGGCAATCTTCAAACTCTGACTAGGAAACAAAGGAAATTGTTTGGCATAGATTGGTTTAATTCGTCATTTCAGTAGTTCTTAAGCTACAGATAAGCTATACGACTACCATAAGATAGTTATGGTAACAAAGATAAGTGACGACAGAACATAAACACAACATTTAATAGTAATAAAGATGAGTGACGACAGAACATAAACACACCATTTAATAGTAATAAAGATGAGTGACGACAGAACATAAACAAAACATTTAATAGTAAAAAAGATGAGTGACGACAGAACATAAACACAACATTTACAGTAATAAAGATGAGTGACTACAGAACATAAACACAACATTTAATAGTAATAAAGATGAGTGACGACAGAACATAAACAAACCATTAAAGAAGAAGGGTGACGTTCCAAGAAGGACAAGAGATCAATAGTGTTAAAAGGTACCTGTCTTATAACTGTTGAAATTAGTTTTGTATCGTGTTTTAAACAAGTCGTGTTTAGAGTGTCAATTTTATGACTTTATTTATGTATGTGTTTTAACTTCAGTTATGCTTACCCAGCCCCAGCGTATGTTAATAAATTTGTGATTAAGGAGGCAAGGTATTCATAGATAATGTATGTTTTTACATAAACACTGTTTTCAATGATATTTTTAGTTGGGTTAGTTACTTCTAAATGTTGTGGCCTGATATAATCTGATAGTTAAGGCATTTCTCAACTTTGTAGCTTGATATGGTCTGGTGGTTAAGGTATTTCTAAATGTTGTGGCCTGATATGGCTTAGTGGTTAAGATGCTTGACACACGAATTGCGTGTCCCTGATCGAAATCTGTCCCTTAATCTCTTCACTTTTTCAATCTTGGGGGATTTATAATTTATTATCAATTTCACTATTCCTTGGTAAAGAGTAGCCAAAGAATTGGCAGTGGATGCTGCCACCCAAGTGTGTTTCTTGTGGTTGGCAGTTCGAAATTAGGGATAGGCTTCAGACAGTCTTAAAGGTTTTATCATAAACAAATAATTCAAGCAGATACGTTTATATCATAGGTTATTTGTAACAGTATTTTCCACGTGCCTATATTATATTGAAACGTATAACTTTGTTCAGTTCAGTTATTTCTATATATATATGTGTTTCTTTCTTTAAACTTAGGTCATTTTGAAGAACTGAAGTGTACATGTTGCGATTACTTCTAAATCCTGTGTTTATAAGATTTAGCTTCTTTTGGACACCCTTTATTCATATCTTTAAAATATTTCAAAGAAAGGCTGTCTTTTGTTATCGAGCTGTATCTAAGGAATTGTTTTTGTGCGGTTTCATACGTTATAATCCAGAGCCGTTTTCAGCACTATTGTTATATAAGTTAGATATCTAAAACAAAAGTGGGCTTTCACGACTGACTTGATTATCAAAATAGCGTGTGTTTTTTTTAGGGCTGAGTTATATGTTCTCTGACTGTTAAAGTCCAGTTATCTACACAGTGGAACATGGCATCGTTTGAACCATAAAACATAATCGAGTTAGGATTTTTTCCACCTCCCACTGCAGTGAATTAATTGATACACAATCATATATATATATATTATCAGTCTTACGTTTTATCGAATTCCAAACTCAGAAGCCGGTGGAAATTATTTATCAGACTATATGGCGCTGGTTTCGTATTTGTCGCGTGTTCACTGTTCCGTGACGTCGAAAACAAGAAGAAAAGAAGAAAAAAAAGGCCAATTCATGTCTATTGTTCCTTTAAGATTTGACAGATGGGTGATTCTGTAATCTTATTATTGGGGATACACATAACATAAAGACAGCTCTTTCTTCGTAATTACAAACCATTAAAGTGACTCTTAGAGTTCCATTTATATCTTTCTCGGAAGAGTTTTATCGGTTTCCGTCCTGATGTCATCGAAAGATACGACTGCAAATAAGTCTAACATAAGCGAAGTTTCGATTGTAAGGTAAACGAATTTGTTATCGGTATACGATATCTTCATTCACAAAAGTAGACGAGCATCCTTTGATAAAACCAAATATACATTAATTAAGAAGTAATTTATACATTCAACTCGATGACGGGACAATTAAAGTTACAGTCAAATGAGCATTCTGGAAACACCGGTACGTATGATTTCAGTCGACGCAGTTTTTTTACCATATGTATTTCATTAGCATAATACATATATGAATTAACAATCTGATATATTTGTAAAGGTTGAGTTCATGTAAATAAACGATATAATAATTCATATTTAACAATGACAAAGAACTCTGGTACAACCTTTCGAACTCTTTTAAAATTCCTTCCGGCACATTAGTATATTCGGTTGTAACAACGAGTACACTCGGAGTGGTTCGAGATATTTTTGTCAATAGCGTAAATATGGTATATAAAGAAACAAACTGTGCTTAGTGTATCAAATTCCTCCTGATTACTAGGTCAATTGTTATCAATTCATTGTTCTATTTATATGAACTGTCTTTTCCCACTGATAATCCTGTTACCCATTTTATTTTCCAATTGGTTTCTTTGTTTGTTTTTGAATTTCGCACAAAGCTACTCGAGGGCTATCTGTGCTAGCCGTCCCTAATTTAGCAGTGTAAGACTAGAGGGAAGGCAGCTAGTCATCACCACCCACCGCCAACTCTTGGGCTACTCTTTTACCAACGAATAGTGGGATTGACCGTCACATTATAACACCCCCACGGCTGAAAGGGCGAGCATGTTTGGCGCAACAAGGATGCGAACCCCGCAACCCTCAGATTACGAGTCGCACGCCTTAACGCGCTTGGCCATGCCGGGCCTTTTCCAATTGGTATTGTTATATTGGTAAATGTCATTAGGTTATTCTACTTTCCAGTTGGTGTTTTTATATTGATGTTATTAGATTATTCTATTTTTCAGTTGGTGTTTCTATATATGTATTAATATCAGGTTATTGTATTTCCACCTTGGTTTTTTTTTGTATTAGTAATGTTATTAGGTTATCCTATTTTCTTACAGTTGTATCGCACTGGTAATTGCCATAGTGATTAATAATGAAGGTTTATTTATGACAACTTACGTGATAAGTTTTAAAACTAAAAACAAGATCGGCATGTAATTTTGTCCGTCGTCCAAAAAAAATTATTTTGCCTTTTAACCGTTGATCATGGTTTTAATTTTGGGATTAATAATTTCACTTGTCATGCTAGTGGGGTTTGAAAATTATTAAAAACATCTATTATCCTAAAATTAATTACCCTATTTTCGAAGAATTATGAATTGTTAATAAGAAATTTAATAAAAAGGCAGTGAGTACATATAAAAAATTAGAGCTAGAAATAATTCTTTAAGGAAATTTTTAAGCCTACGAATATTAATCATGTCATAATTAATTTGAATTGACCATTCCACTTGATATATATCCAGAAAATTAAACCTAAACAATTTGTAAACGTTTCGTTTGCAGTGGTTAGCATGGGATTAGTAAATTGGTGTTATATTTGGATGTTATAAAGATATTTATTTCTTTGTTTTTAAGCGCAAAACTATACGTGTGTGTGTGTGTTTGTGTGTTTTTCTTATAGCAAAGCCACGTAGGCTATCTGCTGAGCCCACCAAGGGGAATCGAACCCATGATTTTAGCGTTGTAAATCCGTAGACATGCCGCTGTACTAGCGGGGGGCTCAAAGCTATACACTGAACTATTTGTGCTCTGTCCACCTCAGTATCGCAATACGATATTTAACAATGCAAAATTTCAAGCAATACCGCTGAACAAAGTTAAGTAAGCTTTGTTTCTTTAACGCAGCAAGAATGTTTAGTCTCGAGCTTAATAAAATAACTCGTGTCAGTCGTGGCCTAGTAGTTAGCGGCTCGAGCTGCGTACCATAGATTCCATAGTTTGAGCCGGGATGAAATGCTTCTCCACTCTCCGAATTTTCAATAATGGGAGAGAAGAGCTACAGCTGTTCCAGTCAATTTTTTACTTATTTTAAAGCGTCGAGTGTTGCTTTGTAGTTAAACGATTTCTGTTAAGCTGTTCAAAATTAAAGGTGGCTAAGCTTTAACCTTGGAGTCTTTGACTCGATCAGTTAGCTCATATGTCACTTAACGTGCCATTTGCCTTAAAAATAGCAACCATGAGATAAACTGTTATACATACAATCCCTTTCAACTCAGTTTGATTAATTGGATTTCACTTTATAATCCTTTTTAACTCTGTTTTAATCAATAAAACTTTATAAAGCTTTTATAACTGAATATGTGTTTATCTGATTTTACATGATACTGCTCTTATAATCTCGTCTGTTTGTTTTTCTTACAATTCTGAAACTAAGAAACGCTCTTACACGTGACTGGGTCTTGAATAGGATTTTTTTATTCAAAAATCATTTTACGCTCGCTAGTTATATACAGATGTTTGTTGACAATTCTCACGAATCTCACTTGTTATTTATAATATAATTATCGAGCACAATTCCGCAATAGATTGTTTTTTTAAAACAGATTTATTGCTTTTGATAGCCAATTCTGACACTTTCAACTGATTATTTTCAGGATTTTACTGAGATATGCTGAGACAATATCTGATTCACTTGTCGTGTTGCTTCGTCCATTTGACAAAAAGTGGAATTCCTGATAAAAATCGTGTTTAAAATATTTTCTTTTGAAGTATCGAATTTATTGCAACCATTACATGCTACGAAGAGAAACTTTGCTAACAATATCTGGCTGAATTTTTTATTAAACGAACAATTAAAAAAACTTCTTTATAAAAAATTTGAGGAGTTTATAGGGTTGTCAAATTTTTTCCTACTTTGGTTTGTTTCAAACATTCGTGAAAAGCTACGCAAGGGTTAGTTTTGATGGTCGTCACTAATTTTGAACTAATATAGTAGGTAGTTGGCCAAAACCGTACACCGTCAGCTCTGGGGCTACCCTAGTCGAATAGTGTGATTCGACCTTTACTATGCGCCCCGCTAGTACAGCGGTATGTCTAGGGATTTACAATGCTAAAATCAGGGGTTCGATTCCCGTCGGTTGGCTCAGTAGACAGTCCGATGTAGGTTTGCTCTAAGAAAACACACACTCCAAAAGTATGAACTGGTATTTTGCAAAACGGATTCACTGTCCGGTAAGCTAGTTACTGGGCCACTCTTAGAATGTTCTAGAATTAATCCTCAAAATAATTCCAAGTAGCACAGTAATATTGTTCAGTATCTGAAACGACAAATTACCCCTTTTGTGGAAAGAAACCCTAAAACGTTGCTTCCTCGAAAGCTGGAGTCATAAGAGATTTTAACTAGTTCGTGTACAAAATTTAAAGTTTTCAAAAATGAAAAAAATATTTGTATATACATAAAACATACGTGTTCATCTACATACTTGACTAAGGAATATGTCTAATAAATATTTAATTAAGTTCATGACTGGGTGCAGTTTAAAGGTATCGGTGGAACTAATTACAATATTGATTGTGTTGTCGTAATACATTATCAATACGTTAAATTCTAAGCCATTATTTACATTCTTACCTGCTATTTTCTTTATCTCGTCTAATCATTAACGTACGATCTATTGTCCTGCCCATGTAGATTCAAAAAGCTTTCCAAATAAATCCAACATCTTTCAAAATATAATAATGATTTTTATCAACTGGTTTGTTGGAAGACCATAAATATTTGAATTATTTTATGCTTTAGATCAGATGTTTTCAGCCATACGTTTTGTGAATTAGTTGCCCTTACAAAAATATATTTTTACCTAACATTCTCTAATCAGTAACTGTAATGACCAACTTACAACACAAGTTTTATGTCAAACATTTCAACTCATAAAAAGACATTTGGTGTTTGATTTGTTTGAGTTCACTTGATTTAATCCGCATGATGAAATAATAAATCACAGTAATTTCTGTTCTTTATTTGTTTCAGCGCAACGCTACACAAGGGTGCCAAGTTCGCGCTGTCCTCCGAGGAATATCGAGCCCCGTATTTTAGCATTGTATATCCGTAAACCTAAAACTTACCCACCGGATATCAGCATGTTTATTTCTTAGAACTTTAACTGCTACGCTAGAGAGAAGGCAGTTATAAAATGTATCCACCGCCAATTCTGGGGATACTCTTATTTATTCAAATAATGTTATCTTTGATGTCACTCTTGTAGCAGATCTTAATTTCCAAAGTGCGCAAACAAACAAAAATACAATCTATATCTGCTGAAAAAAATATGTTTTTCCTCAACGGTTCATTTACTGCTTTCTATTAGAATACAGAATAAGATTATTTTTCCTGGAAAAATAGGTTATGTGTTTAATATCTGGTGCATGCAAGAGATGTTATTACTTGTAATAAACGACCTTAAAACACCAACATTTGTTATTTTATTTAACCTCAGAGTTTTGCTTTACAGTTTCTTCAGGAACGTTTTGTTATAACACAAACCGAGATTAACAATATAAAGCTTCGAATGGTTATAAATAAGTTCAGAAACGTCATTATGAGAAGTTGAACAATTTGAATCAGCGCTAAAATGAACCTAGACCTGTATCGGTTTCTTTATTTACCTACGTATTACCTGCTCATCTATAAGCTTTGGCATGACTGAATCTGTGAATAATTAGAGAGATATTTGTTATGTTTTTTTTTTGGTAACCTAAAGATTCTTCACATAACTTACTTTGTTAAAGAAACACGGTTTAGTTTCTGTAGTAACTCAAAGTTTCTTCGCTCAACTTAGCCAGTTGAGAAAACACTGTTTAGGTTCTACACAAACTTAAAATTTCTTCACACAATTTATCTTTTTGAGGAAACATGATTTGGTTTCTATAGTAATCCATAGTTTGTCTATATTATCTTTCCTCTTGTAATAGAGTACGTCAGGAGAGCTCCGGCAGGAACATAAGCAACACACACATAACCCTTAACTTTTTCGTTACTGTGGGCATCTCAAAATTCTCTTTAAGGAGTCGCTAGAGAGCTATTATTCAGTATTAATATTTACATTAAAACAAGCTCATTCGTTCCCCAAACAGTCTTATCAAAATATAGAAGTTGAATATTAGGTGGAAAAAAAAAAGAGAGAATCGCCTCGAGCGTACATAGCTTTCGTAGTTGTAATAACAAAGGATGTAACATACACGTCTGTGCTGTATTTTGTTACCTACATTTATACGTATGTAGAAATCGCAAAATTATATACATTTCACGAAATGCTAGGAACGTTTAGGCTGGAATAAACTACTACTAAACATGCGTATAATGGAGATGACAATTTTCGTAAGTAACAATGAACTGATAACGTCTTCAGCTCAAGTGCTTATAGTATAAATGCTTGTTTGTTTTTTGGAATTTGGCACAAAGCTACTCGAGGGTTATCTGTGCTAGCCGTCCCTAATTTAGCAGTGTAAGACTAGAGGGAAGGCAGCTAGTCATCACCACCCACCGCCAACTATTGGGCTACTCTTTTACCAACGAAAAGTGGGATTGACCGTCACATAAAACGCCCCCACGGCTGGGAGGGCGAGCATGTTTGGCGCGACTCGGGCGGGAACCCGCGACCCTCAGATTACGAAGAGCACGCCTTAACGCGCTAGGCCATGCCAGGCCAATATAGTATAAATATGAAGAACATATCAGAATAGTCTGAGACATCTGAAACAGCTATATTTTTACTAGTTTAAACCGACGAAACTCTGAAGACACAAAAAGTAACCTAACGTAGCTTTGCCATAAAACAAGCAGCCAACATAGTCTGAGGTAGATCAGTTATCTAGTTCTATCTTTTGATGGTGTGCACCATGTATTCGATCATCGTTTTGTATCAAGAAAATAAAAGTGTATGAATTATTTTTTTTCTGTAAAACAAAAACATATAGGAGTAGGTGAAATATTGTTATTAATGGTTTTTAACATACACAATTGACTATCTGTGTTACACCCCAGAGTTTATCAAGGTCCGGTTTTTAACGTTGTAAGTCCTTGAATCTACTGATTAAAATTGGAAGTTTTTGCCACTAATCACGTTTTCATACTAAAATAAAGTCTTTTGTTTTGTACACGTGGGCCTAATCAGTCTAGTCTTAGAAGAACTGGAATTACATTCATGACGTAGTTTTATAATATTTGTTGTATTTGATGACAAAAACAAGATTTCTGTTTACAACATGATTTTTATGTTTATATTTTTCACATGTATAAGTCATATAATTCTAAGATATTTACATTTATTGCTGTATAACGCCCTCTCGAGTTACTTTAATAAATTATTATTTTTTAACTATAAAGTGATTGTAACTTTAAAACAGAATATTTATAGGCGAAACTTCAAAATTCATCACAGACCTTACAAATAATTCTCAAGTGTTTGTTGAAGCGGCGAGTCTAATATATATGTAGAATATACAAAATAAATGGGGGTTTGGTTTCATATCTGTCGTTAACTGTTATAGAACGGTTAACAATTAAATCATGTTGGCGTGGAAAGCAAAGATGTCAAGGTTATATTCAGGTCTTCAGAAGTGTCTGCGAGCTTACCTAGAAAATATTCTTAATTCAAGTGCCAGTTTAGGCCCAATTTCATTCACTGGAAGCTTATATATGTTGCTTATTGGGTACTTAGCACGAGCGTTCTTTCGTTTGTTTGTTTTTGAATTTCGCGTAAAGCTACTCGTCTGCGCTAGCCGTCCCTAATTTAGCGGTACAAGACTAGAGGGAAGGCAGCTAGTCGTCACCATCCACTGCCAACTCTTGGGCTACTCGTTTACCAACTAATAATGAGATTGACCGTCGGCTGAAAGGGCGAGCATGTTTGGTGTGACCGGGATTCGAACCCGGGACCCTCGGATTACGAGTCGAACGCCTTAACACGCTTGGCCATACCGGGCCGAAGCACAAGCAAAATTAGTGAGAAGATAAGTCGTTTAGTGACACACGGCCTGAAAATAAATGGTTTAGTGACACATGGCCTAAAAGTAAAATATTTTCGTGACAAATGGCCTGATAATAAATAGTTTAGTGATGTATGTCATGAAAGTAAATAGTTTAGTGACACGTGGTCTGATAATAAATAGTTCAGTGACACGTGGATTTCTGTGTTTTACGTTTACTTTTCCACCTTTGATTTCCAACTATCAAATTAATCACTTTTTCAGACCCAAAATTCATTTCACGTTGGTTAACTCTTAAGCCTATTAAGTAATACAGTGGTGCTGGTTGTTTTTGTGGGCTATCAACTCTCTGTTTACAACAAGAAATAGTGTTCTTGCCCCCTTTATTCGAATAGGGAATCCTGCCCTCCAAAAATAACGTATGTCAAAATTACCGTAATGGGCTCCCAACCCTTCTTTTTGTACGTTTCAGGGTAAAAACAGATGGATTCTTTCTGAGGGAAGTAGTTTCGAATGATATCTGATATTTTAAACTAGTAAGTGCTTTAAACTAGCTTACATATATATTTTTTTATTTTAATCTAATCGTGCATTCTTCGTTTCTAAGTTTTGTATATTAATTAGTTATCTTAGAATTAAAAAAATACAGAGATTAAGAGTTGCTTGTGGCAAGTTTTACATAAGAAATTTATTTTTTAAACACATAAGTTCACGAAATGTTCAGTTGATATGAAGACGTAACAAAGTTTACGTTATCAAAATCAAACAAGTAAAATGTATTGTTACATTTTTAAACTTAGCATAACTTGTGTATAGTTTTGTGATTATTTTCCTTGGATTTAGTCGTCTTGTTTAAATTTAATCATTTATCAACTTCTCTACAACTGTAGCTCTACCACGCCTACTTAGAGAGCAGGAGTCTTAAATTGCGTGTTAGACATAACGTTACTGCAGGAAACACCGATGGCGGTGACTGAGCTTTAACATTGTTGTTAATATTCGTGCTTGGTGAAACATAACGTTAGGAAAGGTTACAGAGATTTCATGCCAGCCACACTAGGATTATACAATGAATTAGGGTCACGCAGCATGAACTGATAAAGAAAACCTACACACATCTTACGTGCTGGCATATTGAATTATCTGTTCCAACAGTCTAGTTAGATACTTTTAAAAGTTTGTTCTTAAGACTTAGGAAAACGAAAAAACAACAACAATAAAAACACACATTTTCCTAAAACTAGGCTTAAAAACCAGGACACCTATGAACTATAGATGTCAGAATGTTTGCTTCGTTTTACCTGATGATTCCAAATTAAGCGATCTATCTTAGACGCGTAGACACTACATAATAGTCAAACTACTCTTATATTAATGCGTTAAGCTTAAACCGAGAATGGACTACAGGATAAGGTTACCTTTATATTAGTGTTAAACCTTAACGAAGGAAAGACTACACAACAGAAAAAGAACCTAAGTTTCAGATGTTATTCTGTTACTATCTTTCACTCGGTCCCTCACAGATTTTCAGGCAGAAAGAATTCTCCTTGCAAACTAAGAGGGCACATTTTGATTTTCGTGCAAGCGCACCAGCCCTTATTTTCAAACTGCTCACAAAAATAACCTTAAGTAAGAAGCACATTACGCTAATATAATTATAAGTTGGCAAACAACGATTTATAAACAGAACGATATAAGTTGTTTGTTGGAGAACATACAACACCCAACATGTTTCGACAGACCATTTGTTTGTCTTCTTCAGATTCTGTCAAAACATGTTGTATGTTCTCCAAAAATAGTTCACATCGTTCTACTTATAAATCGTTGTTTGCTAATTTGTTATTATGGAGATAACATTTTGGAAGAATCCATCACCTGGAGCATTTCTCTTAACCAAATAGCGGGATTAGCTGTCACTTTATGATGTTCCAGCAGCTCAATGTGCGAATTGTTCCTGGTAGGACCACTTCTCAAGCCTGAGGCCATTGGAGACCTATTCTAAATATTAGCCCACGATCAGGCCTGAACTAAGAAGATAAAGCTAAACAGCAAAGGTAGATATCTCAAGGTGTGGACAGATACATCATTTCAGAAACGCTGACCGGAGAGAGAGCAATCAATCAGGCAAATCTGCAGCCTACAGGAGGCTTTATCTCTGTTAGAAAATATTTATTTTCTTTGTTTATTTTTTCATGTAATATAAAAGCTAAATTTCCTAAAACTTACTATTTGTTTAATGTAATTTTTATACCTGTTTTTATAAATTAATTAGTATAACTTATCTTTTCCAATCAGTCTCCAAGTGTCAGCTTTATCTTACTCAAACACCTAAGTATATTTTTAAATATATGTATGTATATATATATATATATATATTTAACCATTTCTAAAGTAAAATATCCTTAACACCTTTTCACATACATTCTTGCCATCGGCTACATTGTACCAGAAATGAGACGGTTACAGTAGTACATAGAGAAATAAACATTTCCTGGAAGACCGGATGACCATCACGATGTCACTGAACTCCCTGTATATATATCATTCGTTCGATTATATCAGCATGACCAATATGTTTAAGGGTGCTAACAAATTCTCAGATGTACTGTGGTTAATATGACCAACATTTTTAATTCCTTGTTATAAGTAGAATAATATTTATTTAAAACCTTCTGGATTTAATGGAAACGTTAGAACAATTACTCTAACAGTTATGTCAAATAAATGTGAAACTTGTTCCGCAAGGTAGATTTTCCTTCTTAATGGGATAGCTGAGTGTTTGTCTGCTATACTTCTAAACCAGCCGAGATATGTTATATCTCATTCTTAATATCATGACTAAAATATAAATAACTCTTCGGGCGTTTCGAAAGTTGTGAGTAAAGTAAACGTTAATATTTCAGTGCAGATTAGAACTAAAACTGTATAACACGTAAATGTATGTCCAGGTTGGAAGACAAATATCCGTGTTTCAGTAGCGAATAAATACAAATATCAATGGCGTATAAAGATGTACTGAAGCTAGTTCCTTGGGGTAGAAATGGTAAATATAAGTGTGGTAGTATAACGAAAAACGAAAATATGTGATATATGAATCAAGTTATCTTAGTGGTCTCCTTAGGCTAGAGAGGTAAATGTCAATATCTAAGTTGACCTAGGATCTTTACAAAGAAATCAATAATGGAGATGCATAGACAAACTAACATTTCTACACAAATGGAAAGTAACTTTGAGTCACGTCAAGACTAAATCACGAGATTACATAATTAGTATTAATGGAAATAATTAAGTTATTAATAAAAAAGTATGTAAAAATTATTTATATTTAGTCACGTAACTCCTCATATAGAAATAATATATAACTCTAGCAATAAATACCTTAAAAACTTTTATCTTAGTGATACTTTCACAGAATTATGAATTACATTATTAATTAGTTAATAGAAGTGCCAAAATAAAAAAAAACAAACATAAAAGCTGTAAGAGCAAAACTGGATTGATACATGAAAATAAAAATAAATAGCCTGAACTTTGCTCAATGTTTCTTGATTCTAGATTCGCCCGAAAAGTAACTTACGCCGTACAACTAATAACAAAGAAAAAATATTATCTTATTTAATTAACGCGGTCCTATGAGAGATTACATAGTACACGCTACGTGATTTCTACCGCTAAAGAGAAAGGAGGAAACGAAATAATTGCAAAAAAAATTAAAGTAAGTTAACATAAGGTCTCTTACATGTTGACGTGTACTAAGAGGAATTTTACTTGACCTTGTAACATAAAAAATGTTCGTGCTTATTTTGTGTATGGCGAGCATTTGGAGCATTATTTTAATGTACAAATCTAAAGCTTTCAACGTTTAAGGTCATATTAATATTATGGCCAAAAATATACCAATATTTAGCCTCCATGAGTTATATGATCATATCTCTTGATCATTTTGTTTTAAGGTAGGCCTTTTGTTGTGAGAAATATGTAAAATTAAACATATTAGTCCATGAATTTATGGTAAAGTTCAGGCAATAAAATTTATGAGAAACTAAGATAAGTTTAAATAATGTTTGCTTTAGGACAAATTTAGCAAAAATAATTTAAATGGTTCTTATAACTCGTACTATATTTTGTGCTGTAGTTATTATTCAATACTTTCTTTCGTTCTGATATAGTACAAAATTTTATTAAATTTCTAAATATATTATCGTTTAAAATGAAAAAAACATTTGAAACATCCTTGTTGAAATATTTTTTCATTGTTAAATTGGAATTTAGTCTTATGCAGTACCATCATTCTTATAAAATGTTTGACGAATTTTCTAGAACTTGAACGAATCGAAGTAATTGTACTAACACCATCAATACTGCGATCTCTAATGTCGTAAACAGAACCTTTCCAAATCTTTCAAAATTAAAAGAAAAATTAAACACCCACTGATTTATCCATCAAATGCAGAACTTTGTGCAGAATGGTTGAAATTTCCAGCTTTCACTGACGGCCGAGTTTTAGTGTGTAAGATAATGTTGGGTTTGATAAGGCAATTATTTCGAGACAATGATTCTATTCACACATAAATCCGAATGCTAATGAACCTTTTTTCTATACCAACTTTTCTGGATTCTCTCTGAAGAAAACTGTAATTTTCTTTTCTGGTTAGTTATAATCCTTTCTCAATTTTGTAGAAACTTTCCTTGATGCATGGAGATAAAAAAAATTATATATTTCAAGAATGTTTTCCAAAAAAATTCCAAAATGTTCGTTTGTGTTAACAGTTTTAGAGTGTTCCGTTGGTTTCAGTTGTTTGTTTATTTTTTGGAATTTCGCGCAAAGCAACAGGAGGGGTATCTGCGCTAGCCGTTCATAATTTTGCAGTGTAAGACTAGAGGGAAGGCAGCTAGTCATTACTACCCGCCGCCAACTCTTTGGCTGCTCTTTTACAACGAATAGTGGGACTGACCCTCACATTATAACGCCCCTACGGCTGAAAGAGCGAGCATGTTTGGTGTGAGAAGGATTCGAACCCGCGACACCCAGATTACGAGTCGAGTGCCCTGACCACCTGGCCATGCCGGGTCGATATTATTCTCTTTTACATATTGTATAAGGCCCGGCATGGCCAAGTGAGTTAAGGCGTACGACTCGTAATCCGAGGATCGCGGGTTCGAAACATGCTCGCCCTTTCAGCCGTGGGGGCGTTATAATGTGACGATCAATCCCATTATTCGTTGGTAAAAGAGTAGTCTAAGAATTGGCGGCGGGTAGTAATGACAAGCTGCCTTTCCTCTAGTCTTACACTGCTAAATTAGGGACGGCTAGCGCAGATAGACCTCGAGTAGCTTTGTGCGAAATACCAAAAACAAACAAACAAACAAACATATTATATTTGTATTTACACGTCATTTCTTATATAAGACCAAAATGCTAAAGCAATAAGACTTTAATATGTCATGCATTAAGATATTGAAGTGTAATGAAAACAAACGTTTAGGTGATCAATATGAGTACTCCAAACTATTATTTAAGCTTGTTTTTGACAGAGAATATTCAATACCACAAACAATCAATTGTGATCTCCTGGTAACCGAAGACCGTAAAAATGAAACAGTTTTATTTAGTACTAAAGTCAATGCATCGACTCAAGGAACATTATAGTATAATATCAAGTAAAGAAACAACATAGTTTAACAATATAGCTTTACAGCCCCTGACGATATTATGAGTCAGTCATGTCTTAATAATTTCTTCCAAGAATCATTTCTGAAGACTATCGCAATTGAGTTTATAAAATTAAAACCTGTCACCGCTAAGTATAAAGTGCATAATTCTGAGAATTTCGAATATTCAGATGTGACACTCTGTTGTCGCTATGCCAGATATGAATATCTTAACATTTTGTGTCAAGCACATTTCCTCAGAGAATCTTTTGACCCGGTTGTATTTACCGTTGTATCTGATTTATACATTTCAGAGCATGTTTTGGGCTGGTTCTGGTTACCATAGCAAGTGTTCGTCTTTGTCACCGTTTTGTATACTTTTCTTAAGAAATTATTTAAAATATTTATATTAACTAATAAAAGAATAGGCGCCTTACCTTGGCCATTTAAGACAGGAACACGGATACTTAACTTTTCATTTATGGCGTCATTATATTAATGTTGTCTTGGCTAGCTGTATGAACAAATTTACTCCACCTTTGGTCTTTGGTGAGTGACAAAAACCTGTGAGGTACTTAATATTTTCACATAGTTTACCCCTTTAAATTTATTTGCAAAAGAAAAATAATATAAAAGTCAACTATCATTCATGATGCTAGAAAAACCCGTAGGTTCAAAAAGCGTTGATAGAAATGAAATAAAAGCACCGTAACGAGTTAGAGAGTTTTTATTTCAACTTAACTATCATCCTGTGGATGTTTATTAGACTGCTGCTAAACTCGTTATACAGACTGTGTTAACAAATTCATTATATAAACTATGATTATAAGGCTATGTTAATTAATTTGTTATACTAATAATATTCATAAGATTGTGTTAATAAATTAGTTACAGAAAAAAAAAATATTCATAGGATTTCCTTAATAAATCCATTTTACAAATTGTGATCATAAGGCCGTGATAGAAGATGTAACAAGCCCAAAGATCACGACTTATATAAAACCCGTACAAGTTGACAGTTGGCGTATCCCTTTCATTGCATAAAATTAAGGGTCTGAGTAAAACATAAACCCATACAAGTTTTTGCGTTAATTTACTAACAGCTCTACACGGCAAGGCCTAACAAAATATGAAACCATGAAAGTTGTAGAGGTGCGCTATAGACACGCATAAACAAATTATTGGCAAACATGCAACGACCACTGTTCTTTCCACACATATTTAATTAGACGAACTGATTGCAATTAAAACTGATATTGACGTCACTGTTGAAATTTTGTTGCTGAAGTTTTATCACATATACATTCGTACACGATATAATTATTCGGTATTAAGTGCTCTTCCGTCACATGAAGAAGATACGATTGAGCAATGATTTCCTTTAAACAGTCCAGAATTTTTCAAGCAACTAATTGGTATATTTTTTTCTATGATAGCTTGTAAGTGCTTCTCATGTCTACCTTTTGTTAGCGTAAGCCACTTGATTTTGGAACCTAATACTCCAGCTGAGGAATTAGTGAAAATTCGTAACAAACAACTCTTGTTTTAGTTCTATAACAACAGGAGAAAACATCTATTTCCAATTCTTAATGTCGAAACATAACACACTTTCTGGCGCTTTTTTCAATGTAATCTTGAAGACCTATAACCCTAAACTTCGTCGATCAATTTCTTCGATAGACTTAGCGCATGACCATTATGAAGCTTTTTAAACTATTACGTATAATATTCACTATGTTTCTCTTACAAGACGGTATTACCTTTCGATAATTGCCAAAACTGAGAGATGTTTAGAAAGTGAACACTCTTTATTTATGAAAAATGAAACTTTATTGAAAATCAGTAATTTACACGTAAATATCACAAATAAAACAAACAATCACGGTTGCCTACTGACCAAAGTATATGTTAAGAATAACTTCTATTAACCTTATAGTAACGTCAACACGTCGTATCAATGGCCAAGTTATGTACATAAAATACAGTTAGTCTGATGTAACAAGGCAACCAACCAAATGTACACCGTTCCAACATCTCGTTCTAGCCAACGTGAAGCACGTGTACATTTAAAGCCATAAAAGATGTTAAATTATCTGGAGAAAGAGACTTAGGTAAACAGGCTATTATAATACCTAATGCTTCATTAAAATCAAAACATGGCAGCGTTATATCTACAGACGAAACTGTGTAGGCTTCATACACCCAATAAACAGACGTTACATATAAGTAATAATGGTGATGGTTGGTGATAAGGTAATAAAAAAAAGTGTAAAGCAGACGTAGGTTCGTGAAAGTTGCTGACAGTATGGTTAATCCTGGTGGTGTATTAGTCAGTATTATCAGCTGATGGATAAGTAATGCTAGTATATCGATGAAGAGTATTAGGTAGTGGATTAATAATGGAAGGGGTTAGATTTATGAATGGTGGGTGTGTATAGTGTTATATTTTACTGATGAAAGCTTGCAACTACGAGGTTGTTGAATGACACAGGTTAGATAACAACGTGTGCTGATGTTTTCGTGTAGAGTATGAGAGAATAGTGAAAGTCACTTGCAGGTGTTGATGTGTTTGTGGAGTTGTCGGTCCAACAGTTGAATGTAAGCGAAAAACAAAAACAAATAATTTATTATCAAAAATTAACTAATAACAGGTTATTAACGTGACAGAATAAAACACACAACTTATTTAACCAAACTATTACATAAATTCAACCGGTAAATACAGTTGTTAGCTTTAATGCGTTTCAGACTAGAGTCCACCTTCTCTTCCGATACCTACGACCGCGCGCAGCGTTTGGGAGAAGTTTCCATAGCAACAAAACAAGGTTCGATGTCAACACTGCAACATAACAACCTTCCTGAGTCAATGGTGTTTTTGTTTTTGTCTTTCATATTTAAACTTTTGGTCGCTATCACCTGTGAAATCAATCCTTATCGTAGATTACAGGTTCGATACAGTTATATTATTCTCAGGGAAGAACCAGAGAATAGAAACATTAGAGGTAAGAATGTTACCTATAATTTGATAACCATTGGTGATTTAAACAGAAATGATAGGGTGGACACCATATCTTGTCCTATAATTATTGTTATTATATCTAATGAACGAAGATAAAAAAGACGCCTCAACAAATATAAGTTGTAAATTCTTTCCATATTGATGTGCTGTGGAGATGTAACGACCACAGTATGTTTAGTAACTCACGGATTGAAGAAACAGTTCTTTGAATTTATTTTTAATTGATATATCATTATATAAAACTTTAAATTTGATGTTTACCGATGACTCTCTGAGTAACTAATTTTACTTTTATAAGAAAATGGTTGGTCTGAGCTTATTATGGGATTATGTTTTTCAATAATGTGTATATTTTTACATAAATCAAACAAATGTATCAGTAAAACAAATTGTTTGTTTTGAACTTCGCGCAAAACTACACGAGGGCTATCTGCGCTTGATGTTTCTAATTTAACAAGAGGGAAGGCAGCTAATCATCACCACCCACCGTCAACTCTTGTGCTACTCTTTTGCTATCGAATAGTGGGATTGACCGACAATTATAATATCCCTAACGGCTGAAAGGGCGAGATTGTTTGGTCGAACCCAAACTTCAGTGCTTTAACTACCTGGCCATGCTGGCCCTGAAACAAATGGAGAACGTCGTAACAAACACAAGAAATGTTATTAAATATCGGGATATAAAATTACGTCAAATATAAATACCAAGTATTGATTGGTAGCAAAGACAGAGTTTGTCAAATTTTCGAATCACATACTCCACTGTAAGTGGAAAAACTGTGATCTTCCAAACTGAAGTTTTATTACAAAGAGTGGTAATATAGAAAACGGTAAAAAAAAAAAACTTTTATGTTGTACGCATATAGAAACAGTCAAAAACAAATTAACACAAATAAAAATATTTTTTTTGTTTTACTTCTTTTCATTTTCTTGTTACATACAAAGCTACACAATTGATTATTTATACTATGGGAGTTTTAGCTTCTTGTGCTACTGGATATATAGGGGAATATATCTTTTTAACAGAACAAAAAAATTATTTACGCTCCCTCAGTGAACATTTCTTGCCTTAAGGCGGATTTCGGCTATTATAATACTTCAGATCTTGGCAAAGAATAATTTAGATGAAATACATATTGAAACTTTAGAGAGAAAAAAATATGACAGATAAATCATAATGAGATTTCATTAGGGCTATAAAAATAATTGCAATTCTGTATAATCCATATTGATGACGTGTTTATCTGTTAATGGTTCTTTACGATTTTCTTGCATACTTATTAATAAAATTCGTAGTAAACTTATAATTGCAGTGAAACAAGAATATATTCTAAGCAGCTTATAACGTTACTTCTGAGTCACCAGCACAAACGTAATTTGATATGCTTAGCATGGCAGCTGCACTCTTCGTAGAATTCTTTGCAAACGTTTAAAGTTTTTATTGTTACAAGTTAAACATCATGCAGTTGAGAAAACAAGCAGTTGACTTGAACAAATATAATAACTTCTAACCTCATTTTTAACTCATATTTTATCCTGTACTTTATTCAGCTTCTAGTTTTATTCAGGGACAGAATATCCTAGCGTAGATAACTAAAGTAATTTCATCTGTATGAAAGAAAACTGAAGTAGTTATGTTTGTATAAAAACAACTGAAGTAGTTAAGTTTGTACAAGAGTCAACTGAATTACTTATATTTTACAAGAGATAACTGAATTACTTATGTTTGTACGGGAGATAATTTAATTAGTTATGATTTACGAGAGATAACTGTATTACTTATGTCTGTGTGTAATATGTCTAAGGTTATTTTATGCTATCTCTAACCTTGAACTGTTTGTTGTTCTTGGTAAATTTCTGAGAGAAATTTAATCCCACATTTTGTGCCCCCCGCTAGTATAGCGGTATGTCTCCGGATTTACAACGCTAAAATCAGGGGTTCAATTCCCCTCGGTGGGCTGAGCAGATAGCCCTTTGTGGCTTTGCTATACGAAAAACACACACAAAAACACAAACACACCCACATTTTGTCACTTGTCCGTAAGATTACCACTGACTCACCGGGAGACTCAACTACTGACCAGTGGTAAGACAGCCAGTTAGGATTGACTGTCATTCTCATAATGCATCTAGAGCTCCCTAATTCAGAACTCTGCGACTTCAAGACGTTACTTGTAATTATGAAAACAATGGATAACTACTAAGCGATAAAAATCACATACTACCTCTCGAACAAAATAAAAGATAAAACTTTAACACTTTTAACTACAGCTTTATTATTATTGTTGAATATCTAAATATGTATCTTTCACAGTCTTTTCATAATCATTATCAACCCCTCCAATCATCTTCTTACAACTTTTACTGCTCAGAAACTCATGTAAGCTGAGCTAACTGTACAGCTTACAGTGTTAAGCCTAACTGATCTATTGTTCGTTGTGTTAGTGTTGGTTATTACTTTCTGACACGGAATAATGAAGAGTTATAGCCTGAATAACTAAGGATTTGTTTATCGCGTTCAACTAATAGGTTATAAATAACGCTATATCCCGACTAATACTTTTCATATATCTTTATCCATCGAAAATAACGAGGAAATATGACTAAAGGAGCCATACGGTTTCCATTAGTTTAAATTCACTGCTAACAACCGAAAACATAAACAATGTTGCCCTATACGTGCTTCCCAACACTTATGTTAACGACAATAAATTTGTTTTTTTGTTTTTATATAATGACTCTTTGTGAGTGACTTTTTAAATTTTTTAGCTCACAGACTAGACGGAAGGTAGCAAGTTAATACCACCCATCTATAATCCCTAACGGAAGGTAGCAGATTAACACCATCCATCTATAATCCCTAAGATCAAATAGCGGGATTTCACCGTCACTTTTCTAACACATACACACATGGTCCTAAAGTGAGGGATACGTTTTCAGCATCAGCGAGTTGATAACCGTGAATCTTCGAACTAACAGTCTGGTTACCCATATAACAAGGACAAGCCTGACCCTACAGTAAGAACAAGAAATGAATTGTAAAGATACATAACACTACCCACTTCTCCTAAGAACAATAAATTAATTGCAAAGATATATATAACAGTATCTCCTTTCTAATGTGTTTTTGAAAATGTTATATAATTTGTCACCGCTGAATCTTAGATATAATTTAGGACTAATGAAATAAATACCTCCCTTATCTGTCAAAAAGCCATTTATAATTCTAAAATTAATCACAAAACTTCCATCGTTATTTCTTCCGAAGCTAATCTTTAAAGTTATTTCCAAAGGTTCGTTATCATCTCTGGTAATTAACTGACATGATTATTGATGAACTTCTGTGCTGCCTATGAACATAAATAACTTAATGTCAGTTCTTTGAAATAAAATATTAAATAAGTATTAAAATACTTCATTTATGAAAGTCGAGTGTAGCTAAAAGTGGAATTCAGTAGCTGAAAAATCAAGCAACTTATTTGTGTGCTTAGGATAAAGTAAAACAAATTAATTTATAAAATAGTTCTAGCATATATTTCATGAGTATAATTACGGTCACTCTATAGAATATACCGAAATGTAAAGAAAGTTGTTTTATTTTAATCGATTAGATATTAAATGGGGAAGTGTAACAAAGGATTGTCAAAACATGTATTCAAAGATAGGCACGTATAGAAGGATTGCCAGTTTTTCACCTGCAGCCATATGACTTGATCGCCAGCTGTGGCCTGATTCGTTAATGTGGCTGAAAAATACAAATGAAAGTTCATAGTTTATGACTTGCTGTCGCAAAATTACGTTCGTCCTTGAACGCCCGTGAGTGCCCTATAAGAGTAATGTCAAATTTCACTCTTCGGTCAGACAAAAGTAGGTCAACATTTAGAGTAGGTGCTGTTGACAAACTGCTTTCAATCTAGTCTATCAGTTCAAAACTACGGAAAGGTATGACCAGAAAGCCTTTGGAAATCTAAATTCCACAAATAAACATATTCAATATCTACAAGCGATGTTAAACCAAAAAAGCAAGAAACATACTTTATTTGGTACCGTCTGTAATCAGGACTCAGTAGAGAAAATCTCACCGTGCCCGACATTTCATACTTACAACTAGTACACCGTACAGGTTACGTGTAACAAGCCTTTGACTGCTAGCCAAAATAAACTAAAAAAAAACACATTTATGTCTTGCTCACTCTCTCTTTACTTATGTTGATTAAGATTAATGTCATTTCAACATTTTTCTTTGCTGAGCTGTTTCTTAAGATTATGTATCGAAATTTCATGGAACATTGTCTTTTCTTAAGGTACCCCCAGTGGCTCAGCGGTATGTCTGCGGACTTCCAACGCTCAAAACCCGCTTTCGATACCCGTCGTGAGCAGAGCAGCGATAGCCCATTTTGTAGCTTTTTGCTTAATTCAAAACAACAACTTTCCTTAAGTTTGGGAAGTGAAATTATTAATTTATTTAAGCTGATTCAGTTGAGAAAATATTTTATTTTAAACTCACATTATTTCAACTACCAGATATTTCTAAAAAATCGTACGATGATCATGTTCCTCAATAAGTATTTAAGAGGCGCTGAAGTACATATTATTTCCAAACTATATTAAGCTATTCACTCACTATAGATACAGATCGTCTCCTTATTAACGTACTCGGCCTGGGTGGTGTGAATTAACAGGTGAAAGTATTTCAAAAAGCTCTGTATTGATAAATCTACTAACTAAAAACGATCACATAAATTAAAGAAAATAAAGGCGGTCTGTTGTGTAAAGTAAAGTAAAGAAGAAAAATATATGAGGAAATAAACGGCTTAAGGACGTCTTTGTTGAGCCCTCGTGGGGTGCCATTCTCCTCTTCGCCGATTTTCTTTGTTGTTAAATATCCGGATAGGTCGAGAATGTTTAGGATTTTGTTAAAGCCACCTCTTCCAATGTACATTTGTGATTGTTTTTTATAATATTCTGCAGACAAATTACACTTTTTATTTCAAAATCTAGCGGAAGTCTACTTAGGTATAATGTTCTTAATTTTGATCTGAAACACTGGGTTTTATGCAGCCAGTCAACAGAACGACGCACCACCTACTCTTTTCTCAAAGTATGAAACGCGTTTATGCGGCAGCAGGTTGCGAACCGTAAATCTCTGGATTCACAATCTAGCACTCTACTCAGTGTTACGTAACTTTGAAATTATTGGTCAAAATCCAGCGAATTACCTTTATAATTGTTACTTGTTTGCTATTAATAAAAATCCTGCAAAGACCGATTTCAGACCTACATGGTTAATCTTTGTGTACAATTTGGATTATTTTGATGATAAAAAATATTTTTTTCTGTACAAGGTAGTAGGCTAAATTCTTAAATAGTCGATCAGACGTTAAATATTTAAAGGTGATGTCACACAGCATGTTGTGTAAAATTGTTATTATTTTTCTTCTTCCAGGTATAAGCCAGGTAAAGAACATTTTCGTCAGGCAAGAACAATGAAGACTTTTGAGAAGCATTTCTTCTAATGTTTCAGGACTCTGAGAATATTTATTTGATAGCTCTTTAACTGCTGTAAGTATATACTGTTTCACTAACTGTCGTTGTTCAAGCAAAAACTTAAACCTTGTGACATTTTTCGTGTAGAATTTGTTTTTCCTTCAAAAAAAAGCCACCAGCTGTTGTGAACTTTTACACATTCCAAAAACAACAATAGATCAGAGCATAGTGTGTAAATCTTAATATTGGACAAGATGAACGAAAGTATGGATATATTCACAACCATACTGACAATTCTGGAAGACATGGATGGAGGAAACGTCACGAATGAAACGGATTTGAGTTCATATCTACCTAATTCATCAGATATCCCAACACTTCTGAACATCACCCGAGACGTTCCTTTCAAGTACGCAATGCCCTTGTTTGGCTACATTATGCCGTTCTTACTCTTAGTAACGATAGTGGCCAATACGTTGATTGTAGTGGTCCTAGCGCAACGACATATGCGCACTCCAACTAACTTGGTTCTGCTGGCCATGGCCATTTCTGACCTGTTAACCCTGTTGTTTCCGGCACCCTGGTATTTCTATATGTACACCCTGGGCAACTACAACAAGGTACTCTTTCCTATTCCTGCTTGCTACTCCTATCACTACATGTATGAAGTGGTCCCTGCATTCTTCCACACTGCTTCTATCTGGCTCACTCTGGTTCTTGCTGTTCAACGCTACATCTACGTGTGTCACCCGACGGTTGCCACCACCTGGTGCACTGTCCCACGTGTTGTAAAGGCTATGGTGTCAGTGTACCTCGTGGCGTTCTTCCATCAGTCCACCAGGATCTTCGATCGTGTATTTCACCCGATAAGCTTCAGGTGGAACAGTGGAGTTCACACAGGTTGCATGTTTCAGACAGCAGGTTGGGTGAGAAACGTCATTAATGAGAACGTCTATTTCACCTACTACTACGTTTTTCGCATACTGTTTGTTCACATAGGTCCTTGCACCGCTTTAGTCGTGTTGAACGTGCTGCTCTTTCAAGCTCTCAAGGAAGCCCAGCGGAAGAGAGACAAACTCTTCAAAGAAAACCGCAAGAGCGAGTGTAAGAAGCTACGAGACAGTAACTGTACCACTCTTATGTTGATTGTGGTCGTCACGGTATTCCTTGCTGTGGAGATCCCTCTGGCGGTGACGACTCTGCTTCACGTCATGCAAAATGCTCTCGAGCTCCACATCGCTGACTACAATGATCTGAACGCCACCATTCTGTTTACCAACTTCTTCATCATGCTCAGCTACCCTTTCAACTTCGCCATCTACTGCGGTATGAGTCGACAGTTCCGAGAGACCTTCAAAGATTTGTTCATGATGGGTAACCTCGTCAGCAGGCGCGAGGGATCTTCCAGATATAGTCTCGTTAACGGACCACGTACTTCAGCACACGAGACTATTTTATAAAGTGAGAACACTCTAAAGCTGCTTTGGTGATGATGTGAGAAACGTCATGAAATCAAATTTAACTATAGAGGACACTGATATAAAATAAAAGCTTAAAAGCTTTGAAGCCAAATGTTTTTCGAATGGCAAGATAAGGCTCAAAGATTGATAAATGTTCTCAGACTTTGCAAAAATCCGTGTATCTACTTTGTGCTAATATTCTTGTTAGGTTAGGTTTGCTGATTATTATGTTGTAATCTGAGTTCCAGCTCTTCCCCTTGGGCTAGACGACGTGCTTATACTAATAATTTGGGGCTCATTAGTGTAAGCCCTCCCAACCACAAGGGAACTTGGAACAGATTTTAGATGTGTAGTATCTGGGTACTTGCTATGTTTTACCATTAATCCCTGTGCTTCATGTACATGTGTTTAGAAAGCCATTGTTTAACTACTGAAAAAATAAAGAAACGACCATTTCTTTGTTTTTAAAGCTATTTCTTGTTGAATGTTATATTTCGCTTGTTAAGACATCTGGTTAAATAAAATGTTGTACTTGCTTATTGGTAGATCGTCATTGATCTTGGAAGCATTAATGAACACAGATCATAATGAAACATATTCTTTAAAAACTTTTGAATCAACAAATCTGATAAATTATTAATGCTTCTTTTAATTTTGCTTGACACAAATATGTTACTTTTATTAGTATGAATATATGGCCGCGTTAGGCTATTGAATTTTCTTTTTTAAACTGTTTAAAAATACCCTCTTTTTTATGGTGTATTTTGCGGTATAAATACATAAACGTTTTGTTGTTTACAATTTCCAATACATTATATCATACCCCAAGAATGAGATTTTGACAGGCGGTGTTATTTTGACATATGAACTAGATTTCACATTATTTATATTGTTGTATCATTTTGTAGTCCATCATATTTAAGAGGTCATTATAGTTAGATGGATCATTTTAAGGACAGTTTTCTCAGGGACAAACTACCGAACATCTTTGAGCAGAGTCACTCCTTTTCTAGTTCTACAAAAGTATTACAGTTCAAATTTTCTACAAAACCTTTGTCCCCCCAAAAAGAAAAAGATATCCAGAAGAAGGTGCAAAAATATCATAGTGTTTAGCATTCATAACTTTTCATCCATAAATGACCGTAATTCAAGCTAAAAACCTTTTGACACAAGATACTGTTCAACCATTTTACGTAGAAGTTCACATTATAGAATAGGGGAAAAATTGAGTTAATGAAATTAACACGAAATCAAGTATAAGAAATAATCACTGTAAAAATACATAATTTAATTAATAAATTATAAATGATTCGACTAAGAAATAATCACTGTAAAAATCAACAACTTAATTAATAATTTATAAGCAATTCGACTAAGGAATAATCATTGTAAAAATCCACAACATAATTAATAAATTATAAATGATTCATCTAAGAAATAATCACTATAAAACTCAACTATTTAATTAATAAATTATAAGTAATTCGACTAAGGAATAATCATTGTAAAAATCCACAACATAATTAGTAAATTATAAATGATTCGACTAAGTAATAATTACTGTAAAAATCAACAACTTAATTAACGAATTATAAGTAATTCGACTGCGGAATAATCATTTTAAAAATCCACAACATAATTAATAACTTATAAATGATTTGACTAAGAAATAATCACTGTAAAAATCACAATTTAATTAATAAATTATAAGTCACTCGACTAAGAAATTATCACTTAAAAATTCATAACTTAATTTTACTGTCAATAAACATTAATACAGTAAGAGTAGAAATAAATCATGTTTTTTTTATAATTTTTGATGCACAACAACTATACAATTGATCTCATAGGCGAGAATAAATAAGAAAATAAATGAACCTGATCATTCACATAAAATATATCATAGAAATAACTGTAATTGTTTATAAACAAAACAAACAAACTTAGACTTTTAAATTCTATGAAAGAAAAACGGAATGATAAATTCAACGGTAAAAGTGGGACGCGAGTTGATGACAAAGTATGAAGGCTTTCAACACGGACTTTGAATGAACTTTAAACAGGCAAAGGCAGTTAAAACTGACAACCTCGTGTGAATAAGATGAGTATTTGCAGTCATGATGCCGGGAGCACTCTGGTAATATGAAGGATTTGAAGAAATTGATTCAACAAGTGTCCCTCGTGGTTTTCATTTAGACAGTTGCTTGGTGTCATTATATTGCAATGGCAGATGGTATTAAAATTATAACAAAATGGCATCCAGTACAACGTATAATGTTCACGAATCGCGACGTATATAATAGAAAAATAAAAAAATAAATACAAGTGAAACATTTTAACATTAATATGATTTTTTTAGACATATTAGCTAAAATTATAAAATAATGCGTTCTAGCTGCATAATATACTGTCATGTGAAAGAGTTAGAACACTCAATGAAAGTCTGTGTATTTTTGTAACATTTTTTGATATATTGATATATAGATACTTAATCTCAATTTTAACAATACCGAGAGATTATAGGAATATAATTAAACAATTAAAACTGAAGAAAAGACTTCTCAAGATCTTCTGCAAATGTAATTCTACAAAAATGCATATTCTAACTGAGGAAAACGTTAAAATACCCTACCCCCTAATAGCTAGTATTACCCCCTTTGGCTGAAATAACTGCAGTGAGACGCTTCTTGTAGCCATCTACCAGTCTCTGACATCGGTCTGAAGAAAGTTTGCCCCACTCCTCAATGCAGAATTCTTTCAGTTGTGAGATGTTTGAGGGGTTTCTTGCATGTACAGCCCGTTTCAAGTCACCCAACGGCATCTCAATAGGATTAAGATCTGGGTTTTCACTCGGCCATTCCAGGACTCTCCATTTCTTATTAGTTTTTAGCCAGTTCTTGGTGGATTTACTGGTATGTTTTGGGTCATTGTCATGTTTCAGGGTCCAGTTCCGCTTCAACTTTAATTTTCTTACAGATGGTTTCACATGATCCTCAAGCACCCTCTGATACACAGTAGAATTCATGATGGATTCTATGATTGTGAGCTTTCCAGGTCCTGCTGCAGCAAAGCAGCCCCAAACCATGACACTTCCACCTCCATGCTTAACAGGTGGTATGAGGTTCTTTTCCTGGAATGCTGTATTTGGTTTACGCCAAACATGTCCTCTGTTCTGGTGTCCAAATAATTCAATTTTGGACTCATTTGTCTAAAGAACATTATTCCAGAAGTCCTGGTCTTTGTCTACATTCTCTCTGGCAAACTTCAGTCTGGCCTTGATGTTTCTCTTAGAGAGTAAAGGTTTCCTCCTTGCACACCTCCCATGCAAGTTAAACTTGTGCAGTCTCTTTCTGATTGTAAAGGCATGCACTTTCACATCAACAGTAGCCAGAGCCTGCTGTAGGTCCTGTGATGACATGTTAGGGTATTTAAGGACCTCTTTTAGCATCTTGTGGTCTGCTCTCTGAGTGAACTTGCTTAGACGACCAAATCTGGGCATGTCGGCAGTTGTTTTGAAAGCCCTCCACTTGTTGATTATTTTCCGGACAGTGGAATGGCTGATTTCAAAATCTTTTGGGATCTTTTTAAATCCCTTACCAGACTCATAAGATGCTACAATTTTCTTTCTAAAGGCCCCAGACAGCTCTTTTGCTCTCACCGTGATGCTCACTCTCACTTCAACAGTCAGGAGCACAACAAACTAAATGTCTGAGCAAGCCTCATTCAAAATGCTTAGTAACGATCTTCTAATCATGTGCACCTAGTGTGATACACTTGTGTGTGAGTTGAGCCATTTTACGTGGGAATAAATGTGTGGGTGTCCTAACTTTTTCCTCAGTTAGAATATGCATTTTTGTAGAATTACATTTAGAGAAGATCTTGAAAAGTCGTTTCTTCAGTTTTAATTGTTTTGTTATATTCCTATAATATCTCAGTATTTTAAATATTAAGATTAAATATCTATATATCCAAAAACGTTATAAAAATACACAGGCTTTCATAGGGTGTCCTAACTTTTTCACATGACTGTATATATGTGTTTTTTTTTTTACTGAATATTTTGCTTTAAGGTTTCTTCATGAATGTTTCAACACAGTACAAAAGCTTATGAAAACAACATAGGAACAATATTCTATTTAACAGCTCTGACAAATTAAATGTTGTACACATTTAAAATAGTCATAAATATTCTGAAACTAAAATACTTAAAAGCCTCCATTAATAATAGTTTTTCTAATCACAACTATGACGTATAGTTTTAGTTTTGAAGAATTTTCTTCCATGCAAGGTATTTTCTTCACAATTTGTGTTTTTTTTTTAGACTGAGGATAACTTGTTTAACTTTTACTTTTATGATGAAATAATTTCCTTGTAGCAATTTGAAGATGAATAAACAACATTATCGAACAAAAGCTTACAAAATGTTCCTGCTGAATTTCATGATCTCAAAAAAAAGAACATTATCGAACAGAGCTTACATAATGTTCCTGTTGAATTTCATGATCTCAGAAGAAACAACATGATCTAATAGAGCTTACATAATGTTCCTGTCGAATTTCATGATCTCAGAAGAAACAACACTATAGAACAGAAGCTTACATAATGTTCCTGTCGAATTTCATGATCTCAGAAAAAACATTATCGAACAGAGCTTACATAATGTTCCTGCCGAATTTCATGATCTCAGAAGAAACAACATATCATTACCTTCAAACTTCTTACACCCAATTTCTTTTTAGCATTAAAATTGAAGTGCGTTAAAATGAGCGGTTTATGAAAAGAAAAACAAAAAGAAATGATCCAGAAAAATTCTGAGAGAGAGAATCCACTCAAGTTCCCAGCTGACAATTAATTTATAACCAGGCCAATTACCATATAATTTGATAAACCTGATAATTACTTTTTGTAAATGAAGAACTAACTTAGAACGAGTAGAAATTTCGAATCTGGCGAGAAGAAATAAAGACGTATGTAAAGTTTTACTGGAAGGATAGAAACCAATAAACAATAGAACTTTTTCAATTGTCAGATGAATCAATAAAATCATTGGGAATTGTTTGGATAGCTTCGCAGTTGAGGAAAGAAACACCAACGTGAATGGAAGCAGTTTTGTTGAACAGAACTCGGAGGAAGTAGCAATGGTAAAACTTTCTTAATCCACGCTTGCTGTTTTTAGTACAAACCTACAGAATAGGCTATCTGCGCTCTATCCACTACGTATGACTGAATCTTTGATTATAGCGTTTTAAGTCCGTAAGTTTGCCTTTGTGAACACAGAAATAATTAGGGGTTTGAGCTAGAAGGTACAATAACTGCGAACGACGTGGACCTCCTATTTCTTGAGTGGCGAGTTAAAGTTTAAGTTTTATATTTAGTCTTAGGAAAAATAACTTGGATTAAGGTGGAAAGCTGAGATTCAGTTCACGTTTATTTTTTTTATAGTTTTCTATCTCTGACTTGAATAGAATGTAATAAAAGTAAGCCTAACTATTGGAGACGATCCCAGTTTCACGAGATGTTTTGCGATAAACCAAGAGTTCGACCTGAATAATCCACTTCTAGAGATTTTTTAATTTTGTAAGATGAAACAGGAAAACGGTTATTACGTACGGAAACACATACTAGTCTACAGTTGCTTGTTGAAGGGGACCGTCCATTTTCTCCACAATTAAATTAACGTTAGGCTTGGGCCTTTCATGAATTTGTTGAATAGAGAAACAGGTCAGAAATACATTCATAACGATATAGTTTGACGAAAAGCTACTAAATAACATAAAACAACGTAAGAATAAAGAACCACCATCTAAGTAGATATACTAACTAGAAAATGTAAAGTTACGTCATTACAAAAAGAGTACCTCATTTCTGAGATACAAATAGTTGATTTTAAAAGGTAAAATATGTTCTGTGTTAATTTGGGGATAACGTTTTTTACTTATAACAACTCTTGATTTGCCGATGTTTCCTTCTATGTTATTGTCCTTACAGAGTTAAACTATAACTGTATAATTATCTAATCTTCAGAATACGTACCAAGACAGTATTATATTAAAATCTTAAAACTAGAACTCCATAATTATCTATTCTTCTCACAAACTAGATAATAAAACTTTAAAACTAGAACTTCATAATTATCTAATCTTCTTACTGATTTGATATTAAAACCTTAAAACTCGCATTCCACAATTGTTGTCACAAACTAAATATCATAACCTTAAAACTAGCACTCCACAATTATCCATTCTTGTCACAAACTACATATTAAAACCTTAAAACTAGCACTCCACAATTATCTTGTCTTCTCAGAAACTAGATATAAAAACTTTAAAACTAGAACTCCACAATTGTCTATTATTCTTACAAACTAGATATTTAATCTTAAAAAGAAGAAGAAATATTAATGAGCTTGAGCTTTCTTGTACATTTAAAGATATTTACAAATCCGGATTCTCTGTAACTTGCACAGGCTGTTTATTTAACATCATCTTGGACTACAATGATAAAGTTTGAAACTTTTCGATGAGATGACAAAACTTGTTAACACCAGTCTCCCTCAAGCGGCTGCTAGTGTCATTTTTAAACCACGAAGAAGGCATGAGAATAAACATGCGTGATCAAATGACCAGCGACAAAGAAAAATAACACTGCGTTCTATGTGGTTAGAGAAGAAAAATCTGTAGTAGAAATCATGTTTAAAGGAGTTTGTGAAGCTATTTTTAAATTTGTCTTCGTAAACAAAAACGCTTAGTGAATCATAACGTTGTTTCATTTGTCTATCTGTCTGTATCTCTCTATCTCTTTATGTATCTATATTTTCGTTTGTGTATGTATGTCTGGTTATCTATATCTATCTATCTATTATATATATTCGTTTGTCTATGTATGTCTTTTTTTTTTTACAATAAAAGTGTCTTACTCTGAAATGAGGCTATAATAAAAACTGTCCGAGAATTTTACGTTTTATAGAAACTTAAAGCAGCAAGCTGATCATTTAGAGATATTTGTTTTGACTGTAATAACTTATTTACTGTTCAACTTTATATTATACTTTCATTTGTGTGCCGTAATAAACTGTAACGGAATTAGATTGCCAGTTTCGTTTTATAAACAAGCACAGGATACAAGAACATCATTACTAAGAACTGTTGACCTGGTGAAACGTTGAAAGTTGAGCTTGGAACACCTTACTTTAAAATTGAAAAGTACTGTTTGTTAGACGTGTGAGACGTTAAAAAGAAAACCGAAGCATTACTTCTAAAACATTCTAAACATACAACTACTAAATATATTGCACAACATTCATTTCTAGATATTTCAAATAAGTAAATTCGTCAAGTGATTTATCGTCGTTCTAGGGGACCTTGTCCTACAGCTCAATAATTTGCGACGTTCTTGATGCAACGTGACATTCAACCAACCATAAAGGCACTAAGGGATTTAAATAACGTTTCTGAACCGAGTCTTTCAGCGACAACTTAACCATAAACCAGCGAACACGCTGAGAAGGCGCTTTCAATAAGACATGCGTTGTCATCACTAACAGCTCAGTGTTCAGTCACAGAAATAGAATCACCTATGTGAATAGTTAACCCACATTACTAAAATGACAATTATTGTAACAGAGCCTAAAATAATTATATTTCTGCATATGTCTGGGGGGTCTCGCCCTTTGTTGAATACATGTCTCTAACATTAAAACCCTTCATAAGTTTCTGATGGTTTTTAGGTTTTAGGTTTGCGAAGTTAACTGACAGAAATAAAAGATTAGAGAAATATTTTCTAAAATCTTAAGCTTAAACTTAAGCCAAGGAATTACTATTTATTACCTTGTGGAGACCTAAGCAATCGGATAATTTTGCTTTGAACAAGAAAACTGTTACCTTTATCTAAAAGATTATTAAAGAAAGTGTTGTATCAAAGATGGCTGCATTCAATTGTGATGGTGACTCTTTATTATTATTTGTTTTGTTTTTTAATATCGCGCAAAGCTACTCGAAGGCTATCTGCGCTAGCCGTCCCTAATTTAGCAGTGTAAGACTAGAGGGAAGGCAGCTAGTCATCACCACCCACCGCCAACTCTTGGGATGCTCTTTTACCAACGAATAGTGTGATTGTGCCGTCACATTATAACGCCCCCACAGCTGAAAGGGCGAGCATGCTTGGTGTAACGGGGATTCGAACCCGCGACTCTCAGATTACGAGTCGAAAACCTTAACCCACCTGGCCATGCAGGTGTCTCTTCATTATTAAGATTGAAAAACAAGATTCAAATATATTGAGACTAAATGAAAAAGTTAATAAACAATGATCAATGATTCTGAGAAGATCAGAATTTTTTACAATCTGTGAGCCAAAAATTATTGAAACGTAATCCAGTTTTTATTTCGAGAAATTATAAGAGAAATATTTATGAATTAGTGAAGGCTTTTGGTGCACAGCATACATTGTGTTCTTTAACAAAAGCGTTACCTAATTGTAATGACTTTTTAAATGTATGCTATGTTGAATGTTTAAAAAGTTTACCCTAGTGCCATCTAGCGTTTTATTTCTCTTTTCCTGTTCTGTTTATGCCCATAATGGCTCAGTGATAAGTCTGAAGACTAAACAACAACCAGACAACCAAGTGCTGTATTTGTGAAAAATAATTTTCAATATTTATTTAATCTAAGATCCCACGAATGTTATACAAAGCATCCTGCTACAGACATGAATTTTACACAGCATTCTTTGTTTTGTTGGAAATGTTACGAACCTCATAATTATTTAATTGATAATGACTTTAAAATGTTGCTTAGAAATTTCATTTAGGCTGCCTTTTTAATTTTACTCTTTCTTTAACGTTTATTTAATAATTTTAAACTTTAAGAACACAAATTCCCTATAAGATATATATTTTGAAAACAATATTTTACGCCTGTTGAACTGTTTTGCCAACAAAGGGTTAGCGGTAAATTCATTGACTTATTATGCTGCAACCCGGAGTCCGATTCCCTCCGGTGGACAAAGTGCAGATAACCTAGTGTTTATCTGTGGGTTAAAATTAGTATATGTTTAATTTTTCTCGGATAATGGTAGAAATAAACTCACATGTTCGAGGGATATCGGTAAGCAATCCACTTGTCATATTTGTTTCAATAACTAATCACTGAACTAGGTTCAAAATAAATTAAAATAACGACAGACGAGATGAACTGTCGTGACAACATTTTCCTGGGGTTTGCCATAGCCACGTGCTAAGGACGCTCGACTCGTAATCTGAAGGTCTCGGGTTCAAATCCCTGTCACACTAGACATGCTCGCCTTTTCAGCTGTGAGGATGTTGTAACGCGACAGTCAATTCCACTATTCGTTGATAAAAGAGAGCCTAAAAGTTGACGAGGTATGATGATGACTAGCTGCCTTTCCTTTAGTCTTACACTGCTAAATTAGGGATGGCGAGCGAAGATAGCTCTCGGGTAGCTTTGCGCGAAATTCAAAGCAAACAAACAAACAGTTCCCTGTTAATTATTACAGGTTAAGATGTATTTCTTCACATATTTGAAACAAAGTCCTTCTTCTACCGTAGTCCTGATGACAAGGTATTGAAACTTATTGTACTGACTTATTTTTCAACAAAAAAAAACACTACACGTAGGTATTTTTAACCTCATATTTTGTACATATATACATATAAATATATTTTATTGAGTTTTAGGTTAATCATATTTGTCTAATATATAAAATCATATTAAGTCGTACGTGCTTCAATTTAACTGAAATTATTTCAGATAGTATTATTTTTTGTAGAATCAAGGTCATTTTTGAAGAATTGGTTAGATTCCAGAGTTGATTAATTCTTCAAAATATTCATTAAAGTTCAAGCGAGCACTTCCATAGACTAGTCACGTTACATTCATGACAATAGAATTCAAACAGCTAATAAATATTTTAATAAGTTTAATTTCTCAGGTTAGATCTCATAGTTGAGATTTCACTGAATCTTTTATACAGAAAATCTTAGCTGAATTTTAATGGCGAATTTTTTGGAAATGAGAACTTCGAAATAATCCATTTAAGATACACTTCAAGATGAAAGATACGTTAATGTTACAGTAGAAATCTAATAAACTTTTTTTTCGATTTTTCAGTATCCAATTACATGAGATTAATGTGGGTCAAAACACATTAGTCAAGAAACTCATATAATCTGCGAGCGTTTTTTATAGCTTTTATGGTCTTTTTCTAGACGACGTATGTATCTTTGTTACAGTTTTTACAGTTTTTCATTCTTTCCAGATGATGTGAATACTTATGTCACAGTTTGGTATATTTTCGTGGTACTTTCCAAACAGTATGAATATTTTTGTTACAATTTTTAACTGTTCTAATTTTTCCAGACGGTGTTAAAAATTTTGGTACAATACTTTCAGTGTTGTGTGTTTTTTCTGATATATCTTTACACGTCATTTACTCATTAAATTCTTCATATACCACTTATATCATTATCCGCCTACAGGTCACTAGCTCACACTTGTATTTTGAATATTTTTTAACTAAACAGTTTTATATCATCATCCACCTAGTGGCCATTCAATCACACCTGCACATCTATTATTGGCCAAGCACCAAATAAATTATTCTCCATCTGGTGGCCACTCCGTAATACCGATATGGTATTTTAGAATCCTAAAATTCGGTGTTTGATCCTTTGTGTTAGTTAATGTATAAATAGCCTTTTTTATTTTGAGTTAAAACAAGCAAATAACAAACATGAACACCAACTATTTCACACTCCACCTAGTGACCACTCTGTAAGAATTGGACGTCCATTATAAATCAAACACCACCAAAATCATTTTTATATACCAAAAATACATCGAAATATTATTTGGGGGAAAATCAATTCCATATTAACAATTGGTGTTGTTTACAACAACAGTAATTATATATTTGTTGTTGTTAATTGCTGTTCTATTTATATGAACAGCATTCAAGATAAGCAGTGTCTTGTTTGATAACACCAGCTTTGACATATAAATCCAAACATACTAATAAAACAAATTATTTATTAACAACGGCATAACATAAACGATACGTCGTAAAACACTTTATATGTATTGATAGTCAAATGTACTATCATGGATACCCTAGTACTGTCTTCTGTAAAACATTTCACGTGTATGTGTAACATTATCAATGAAGTTAAGTCATATCACAGATTTTTTTTTTTAAATACAGCTACAAACTTACGATTAGCTACCGTTGCTCTAGAAATTATTGTGTTGTCAGCTGTGACAAAGACCTCGTCTTCTGTTGTTAAGTCTAGTGCAACGGATCTGTTCTTGTAACAATTCTGTGTCACAGAGATACCTTCTCTCTTGTATCTTGTGGGGGCATCAGTCCCCAAAACTCATCCTTGGCTCTGACGTTTTTTCTCACCATACAATTTAATTTAAATTTGGTGGGTATCACCTGGGTTTCAAATATTTTACACTGCAGTTCCCTTAAAATAAGTTTTCTACGGAATTTCTTGAATAATATTTTCCATCTGCGTTTCATTCACCATAATGCTGCGGGACGGCTCTACTACAAAATTATCCATACTATCACTGTTAGTGGTCATCAATGGCTCTACTACAAAATTATCCATACTATCACTATAAGTTGTCATCAATGGTTCTACTATAAAATTATCCATACTATCACTATAAGTTGTCATCAATGGCTCTACTATAAAATTATCCATACTATCACTATAAGTGGTCATCAATGGTTATACCATAAAATTATCCATATTATCTCTATAAGTGGTCATTAATGGCTCTACTACAAAATTATCCATACTATCACTATAAGTGGTCAACAATGGTTATACTATAAAATTATCCATATTATCTCTATAAGTGATCATCAATAGCTCTACTACAAAATTACCCATACTATCACTATTAGTGGTCATCAATGGCCCTACTATAAAATTATCCATGCTATCACTATAAGTGGTCGTCAATGACTTTACTATAAAATTATCCATACTATCACTATAAGTAGACATGAACATTTTTGCTTTTTTTAAGAACAATAATTATCCTAGATACAATCCTCTGTCATTCATGAAACTGTAATGTTTCTTGTTCATCTCAGTCTAACTAGTTCTCCAGTGCGTTTTGTTTCGTTATATATCATATCTCCACGGAACATGAAGATTTTGCTGACAACATATATTTCTCCTTTTAACATGATGTATGAACGTCTTACCATCACGTCGTTAATTATAAGGAAAAAAGCGACTTTTCTAAACATCACCGCTGAATTGTTGGCTTTCGCAATTTATTGTTTCCTTAGACACCATTATTAATCTGACAAGTACGCTCTTACATTTAGATTTATAATGCAACTGGTTTATCATAAGAAGCTGTAATTAAAATATATTATATATATTTATCAAAATGTATGCCTGCCTTTATGTTGGTATAAGGTTGGAGGTATAAGATATAAATTGTATGGTATAAGGAACATTCGTTAATGCACGTGTAACATAAATGTTATAGTTTACATTACCCTTCTTTACGGTCGATATATTTTGAAGTATTAAAAAAAGGAAAATCGAGCGATAAGCCACGTTACACTGTATTTATCTATTTTAATCAAAGTCCCAATAATATCTAATCATGTATTTTGTATTGATAATATTCAATTTCTCCAACCTGAACGACACCTGATAATCATGAGGTGAAAGACCAGTCATACAACACAATTCTCAGACATAGCATTCCTAACTGACAGTTTAGAAGTAGAGAAAATATTCAGAAACCCACGTCACCTACGTGATTACTTTGAGCTGAGCAACTGGGTTAAATGTTACTTTTATATTTCATCCTCAGCAAAAACTGCGAATCCTGTTAAGCGACATACTAACAGTTCAATCCTTGGAAGTTGGAGACTGTCACGCTAACTAGATACCTGCCACGCCCTGTTCGATTATATACATAAAATTTGCTACAAAATCATTGTAAGTGTAGTCTTAAGGTGGTAACTTTCACTAGCTGTGAATCGTTTATAAGGCGATATTAGAAAGACGAAAAACAAAACTGCAGTAGCTACATGTTTCGTTGACATATTTAAGAAACATTTAAGTATTTTTACTCTAATATCAATCCCAAGTCTCTGTTCTATGAGTATGATAGACCTGGTAACTTTAACGGACTGCAAACAACTATTGAATATAAAAGGGTAGGACGTTTCGACTTCTATACTTAGTCATTGTTCAGAAAGAAGGCTCCAGTAAAGAAACCGAAACGTTAATTCCTTTTCATTCAACAGTCATTTGTGGTCTATTGAAGCTCTAATGTTTATTTTTCCTAAGGTTTAAGTGAATCAACACCTCTGCATCTGATTCAAACCAGTAAATGTTTTTGTAGGTAATTTTGTTTCTAAGCAATGCACAAAATTAAACAATTTATTTGCTTATTTTATTCTGGCTAGAATTAATCCTTTTGTTTTCACTTTATTGTCCATATTCAGTTGTATTATCCGTGTTGTCCGTATTTAGTTTCTATATCTGTGTGACATTTCTAAAAACACTTGGTTCCATAAAGCAATTTAAAATTCGAATTGTTATAAACTACTTTAAGATGTATTTTATTTGCATTCCTAACTCACAGTTTAGAAGTAGAGAAAATATTCAGAAAACCACGCCACCTACATGATTACTTTGTCAAAATACTACGACATTACGAATCTTCTTTTGTTTTTTTGACATATCGTTCACTTTTTCTTCTGAGGTTTAGTTCAACCACGAATGTTCAGTTATATTAAAGCGCTAACTAACCTTTTAATTAGGGTTCCTTCGTATGTATTACGAAACTGACATAAGCTTCCCCTGGTGGTAAAGTATAGATAGGAATGTTGTGAAAAGTTATGTAACTTCACGGTTATACCTAGTCACGTGAGATAGAGTTAACATTATTGCTCAATACTGTTATTAATATTGAGAAGTATTTTAATTACGTTCCCAGTAACAATAAATAATTTCAACATTTACCAAAACACAGTTAATAAACAACTGCCTGGCCAGGACTCCACACCAATATTAATAAACAATGTACCATCAATATTAATAAATCAGTACTAACAGAATCACGAGAAATAACCGAACAAAAATAACCTAATTCTAAAAACAAATGTGCGAATATTCAAACAATGCTTTTCAATAATATTATCGAGTGACAAAAATCTCTCTCTCATAGTGAAGTTTCTGGCAAGGTATTTATTCGCTGGGTAGATCGTGAGAGCACATCTCATGTGATCATAAAATTACATACTCTTCTGTTACATTATTGGTGTCTGTACGTCACCGCTAGAAAAACTGGTGTCAGTTTCATCACACACACATATACTTACTCAAAAGACAAACGATTATTTTGAAGGTAAATTAACACTTTAATACAAATTAAATTCATAAATAAACTAAAGGACAGAGGGATATAAAAATGAAAGCTAAACACAAGCATAACCGTAAAAAGGTAGAATTTGTAATTTTTCTAATTTTATTTTGGTCCTTCACGTTACTAAGTAGTAGTTAACTGAGACATGTATGACCTGGTGGTTAGACAATTACTAAATAACAGTTAACTGAGACAAATATGACATGGTGGTTAGAACATTAGTAAATAACAGTTCACTGAGACAGGTATGACCTGGTGGTCAGAACATTACCAAATAACAGTTAACTGAGACAGGTATGACATGGTGATTAGAACATTACTAAATAACAATTAACTGAGACAGGTATGACATGGTGGTTAGAACATTACTAAATCACAGTTAACTGAGACAGGTATGACCTGGTGGTTAAAACATTGCTAAATAACAGTTAGATGCGCCAACTATATTCTGGTGGTTAGAACGTTACTAAATAGCAGTTAGCTGTTAACAGTAGGCGAAGAGTTGGTGTTTAATAGTGTTCACTAGTTATCGTCATCCCTGTAGTTTATAATGTCCGAACTTGAAGCGGTTACTGTAGATAACCCTTGAGTAGTTTATGAGAAATTCAAATATTAAACCAACAATTTGTGACATTCGTGAACCCGCAAAGTTACAAGATAACATCTCGTTCCACCCTTTTATAAAACAGGTCCCATTCTGAAACCAAGCTGGTTTGAACAGCCGAAACTCAGAAGATATTAATAAATTGCGAAAAACGAAAAAAATAGCTCAATCGCTTAACAGGAAACTCAGACGTAGCGACATCTGTATTTTAAACAATAAAATGATGAATTAGTCATATAATTTAGAATATTTTGTTAACATCCAGTAACACGAAATACACACATCTGAGAGGTTCCGTTGGTAACGTTTGTGTGAGAGAGTATTATTGAATGTTATACTGCCAAATAGCTGCTTCCTCTCTCTTTTATCAGTTCCCAATTAGGAATGGCTAGGTGCAGATACCCATCTTACATTTTGAGCAAGAAGCCTCAACAAAACTTCATCTTAATAAGGTATTTCTGTTAGGCGTACGTCCTATACACACAGTTACTCTCCATATAAATGATTCCAGATCTTACCCTATCTAAGCCATGTATAGTATCTCTGAGAAACTTTGGACCTAAACTTTTTATGTTTGTCTCTTTATTAACTGATTTTCTTTATTGAATGACTGAAGTAAAGTGGTTTGTTTAAGATATTCACGCAAGAGGATAAATGTGCTAGTCCTAATTTAGAACTAATAAATAGAATAAAGAGAAGGTAGATAGATCAGAACACCCACCAAAAGCTCTTGGGCTACTCGTTTCTTCATTTGTTTTAAAGCTAAGCCATAACAGGCTACCTGTTGTGTCCACTGCAGAGAATCAAATCTCGGATTTTAGCGTTGTACGTCTGTAAATATACCGCTGTACACCGACGGCCTTTAAGCTAAAATAATCGAATGACAAATTTAAATGCTATTTATCGCTCCAAAGTGTAGAAAAATAACTTGTGGCAATGATACTCGAACCATACATTTTCGAATTCACAGACCAGCAAACTACAAATTATGCCATAGCCAACATTTTTTTGAAAGAATAATACAGTGGTAACATAAACTCTTGCGCTATCTTTCATAGCATGGCCCGGCATGGCCAGGTAGTTAAGGCACTCGACTCGTAATCCGAGGGTCGCGGGTTCGAATCCCCGTCCCATTAAACATGCTCGTCCTTTCAGCCGTGGGGGTGTTATAATGTGACGGTTACTCCCAGTATTCGTTGGTAAAAGAGTAGCCCAAGAGTTGGCAGTGGGTGGTGAGGAGTAGCTGCCTTTCCTGTAGTCTCACACTGCTAAATTAGGGACGCCTAGCGCAGATAGCCCTCATGCATCTTTACGCGAAATTCAAAGCAAACCAAACCTTTCATAGCAAGCACTTTAAAGGTACCCTAACTTTCCTACTAAACCAGTTCTACTGCATTTCTTCCGCGCTGGTGGTATAGCGGCAAGAATGTAGTTATATAAAGTTAAAAATGGGGTTATGTTACCCACGGTGGACACATAACCGACAACATAGGCCTGCGAATTTAATTTTCATAAAAGTTGTTTTGGTTTTATTAACAGATTTTCCATAATTCACCTACGTAGATTTCGAAAATAATATTCACTTTCTTCCATCACGTGAGGATTTTTCTACAAATAAGGAAGAAAAAAACCTCTTATTTAGAGCAAATTATTGTTTCGTTTACCACAATGAACAGTTTTTTATTATTATGTTTCGGATCTAGAATGATCGATGAAACTCTCGCGTCGCGACTGGTCTGTATCAATCTATAGCCAGTGATGGTTAACATTTGATACATAAAAATATGAATCAATTTCAATGAAAATGAAAATGGCCTCCTTCAGTGACACAGTGGTATGTCTGCTAGAAACAGGGTTTCGATACGCGTGGTAAACATAGGACTAAAATTATTCACTTATACAAAAGTACATATGACTACCAAGATAATAAAACCATCGCAGGTCTGACTTATTCATGACATAACTTTTCGCTTGACAATAAATGTTACATTTAACGATCAGTGATTGAGCGGTGATCCAATTAGCTAGAGATCCTGGGTTCAAGAACCGTTCTTTGGTTCTAATTTCGCTTAGAACTTAATGTTCAATATTATCCTTTCGTTATATTCTATTGGTATAATGAGACCCTTTAGTGAGACTTCAACAACTCTGGCATTTTCAGTTTTTATATCAAAATATTTTAACGCATGAATCAGTCCAATAACTGAGTCTAGAATTATCAACAGAGAGGCCATTCCGAAAATTAGTGATTTAGAGTCATTTCGATAAATCTTGATGAATGGAGCTTGGCACATTTTCTAAAAGATATATATATATATATGTAAACTAAATACCAACAAAAATATGCCATGACGAAATCTATACAGATTGTACTACATTGGTACTATAAAGAGCATTATAACATCCTTCCTATATTTACCATTCATTGAAGAAATGGCAGTTTTAAATTGAGAATCACTAAGGGAATCGTCTAATAAAGCATCTGCACTTGACTTCAACACTGTATCTTTGGGCTTTTCTGCGCCGTTAGTTTTACAAAGTATTGAAATAAATTATCTCTAATATATGAATCCACACTAACTTTTACCCGACATGGATAGGTGGTTAAAGGCGTTTACAGCCATGGGTGCATTATAAGGTGACCCGTCAATCCCACTATTCGTTCATAAAAAAAGTTAGCGATGGGTGTTAGTAACTAGATGTCTTCCCACTCATCTTTCACCACTATTGCAGATAGCTCTGTGTAACTTGTGTGAAATTGTGAACAAACAAACAAACCCCCGTTTTTAAAGATAAAGATAATAATGTTTTCGTTTGTGTGTTTCGCTGTCAATGCAAAATTTAACTGATGAATCTGAGATTCAGTTGATATTTCAAAATGTGATGTCTTTGTATAAATTCTTCCTTCATCTGGCCTGAACCCACGGTTTAGTTTAATCGTCACACTTAAGCCATCATATTCATAACCTCATCTAGAACATTTACAAGTTAATTATCGATATTGCCTCTCATGGCTTTAGGTCCAGTAACGTGTCTGGTCCAGCGACCTCGAAAACAATGCCAAATATTTTCTCTTGTCTAATCAAATGAACCCAAACTTTTCCAGAACTACTAATTTTGTTCTTTTTTTTATTCCTGTTAAGATGGCGGTTTACCTCGTGTGGCATGTGTGAAATATTTTTTGTACAATTAAGTTAAGACGAAAGTATCAGTTTATCTTTAGCTCAGTGTGACGAGTTATGGTAATAGCGAAACGTCTTTTGGGCAGTGGCAAAACAGAAAGCTGAAACTATTTTGACACACCACTAATTTTGAATCGCAAGTGAACAAATTAGTAGAAGTGTGAAAAAGATAACATAAAAACAACCGTCTGAAGTCTATGTGATTACATTGGGAGAGTTGGATTCTAATGTTTTACCAACTCAAAGACAACCAGTGGAAAAGTCCAAATGATAAAGAAATAGCTTACTTTGGTCGATTAACGAATCATTTATGTAATAGAAACCTCAACAGATTACAAAGATAATTTTGGACCTTAAACAAAAGCGGAGGGTTTTCTGAAATTGGATAAAATAATGAATCTGATATTTGGCCAGAATAGATTTTGTCAGTGACGAAGCTTGACAATTCTTCTTAAATCAACTTTGTTACAACTTAGTAGATAACGCCAGTTATCGGTTTACGTTTAAGGTACATCGAAGAGAGTTTTACTAAAACTGATATGACTAGCAATTAGTTAATTTTATGAAGATAATTACTTTTTTAAGAAACAAAATGTTAGTTTTACATTTGATAATAACGATTTGGTTAATCTGTAGTTTAAAGCTGTCGTGTTGAATGTATCAACAGACAATATAACTCACTTAAATAATAGGAAAACATTAATTTAATTTTTTTGTAGCTGTTGTCAAAATTTCAATAAAAATTACTTTTCACGGTATGTTTGTTTGTTGAATTTTACGCAAAGCTAGTCGAAGGTTACCTGTGTTAGCCATCTTTAATCTAAATGGCATCTAATCAAAAACTACCTACTGCAAACTTGTGGAATACTTTTTTATCAACGAAAAGTGGGATTTAGCGTCACATTATAACACTTCCATAGCTGAAAGGGCGAGTATGGGCAGTAACAGGATTTACACTCGCAGACTGTGAGTCAAGCACACTAACCAGCAGTTTGTTTGTTGTTTTTTTTAATTTCGCGTAAAACTAGTCGAGGGCTATCTGCGCTAGCTGTCCCTAATTTAGCAGTGTAAGACTAGAGGAAAGGCAGCTAGTCATCACAATCCACCGCCAACTCTTGGGCTACTCTTTTTCCAACGAATAGTGGGATTGACCGTCACATTATAACGCCCCCACGCCTGAAAGAGCGAGTGTGTTTGGTACGACCGGGATTCGAACCTGCGACCCTCTTGTGAAAACAGTTTCATTTTCATATGAATGCGCATATTACGAGAACTTTGGTATTTTTACTGCGATGTCTAGTTCCCATATTTTTCTATCAAAGCTGAGCTAACTGGTAAAGGCAAAAAAGGGAGGTATCAAGTAAACAAAACCAAATAAAAACAATAATAATTTCAGGAATAGTTTGAGATTTATAATCTATCAAGGTCGTTATTCTGTGGACAGACAGCTTGTTCTATTCTACATATCGATACATTAAAAATATAGCAAAGAAATACCTTCACTATTTTAGTAAAAATAGTTACCAACTAATACAGTTCGATAATACTGTAATTAAGTTGGCATCAGAAACACATACAGACACTATCACTGAGATTAAAGTCACACAAGTGAGAAGAAAATTACAACACCCTTCTTATAGTGTTAAGTTAGCTTTGCTAATTCTTTGAACCTCGGTTTGTATGCAAACGCTTCTGGTAAAATAAACTTCACATATATTAAGGCGTAGTTTACAATATCATAAGAGCAGCTTTCTATAGAGGCATGTATGAAGAAACATTTTCTTCCATTGATTAAACGCACCTTATGACTCTTTACGCTTATCTAGAAATAGTTCACGTTAATTGATCTTTTACACAATCAAACTTAAAGTAGAACTAAGCTATCCGACATTTCTAAACTCATATGATAAGCCCTTATATCTGTCTCAGTGATAAACACTGTTTATCTTTCACAGAAAATAGACGCGATTTCAATTAGATCTATAAAACTCTACAAACATAGTAGCATCACGCAATAATACGTACTAAGCAAACAGTTTACAAATGGATAAAGTTAATATTAGAATAGTGACAGTTACATTCAGTTAGAGTTTCTAAACAAGTCTAGTGGGAAAGTTAACTTGATCAAAGACATTTCTAGAACTTAAACAGAGATCATTATGTGGTCAGAAAGTTCGTGATTAGGGATGATAAGTTGATCAAAGACATTTCTAGAATTTAAACAATAAAAGTAATGGCATCAGAAAGGTCACAATATACATTACAACCTATGTCGAAGTTGAAACATAGTTTTTATTTTTACTTGTAATGGATCTCTTGCTATTCTCTGCTTGTTTATAAATTACATAAAAAGATGTTAAACTGGGTCTAATGTGATTTCATAACCAGATTGTCACGTTTCCTAAGAAGAAAATTTTATTAACTCTTTATATTTTCCACGTATTAGTTTTCAGTTATCTATATTCCTTTTTGTATAGACAATTTGCAACGTTTTGTAAATACTGCTTGGTCAAGTACTGCAGTTCTGAAGAAATAAAACTTTATGTAATAAGAACAGTTAAGCATAAAATCAATAAAACACTGTGTTATATCATACACTGCTGTATACTGTGTTATACCATACATTACTGCATACTCATGTTTCATTTATAGCCATATGAGAATGACATTTTAATTCTTATTATAAACATAAGAAACCTACTAGTTGTATATGTTCTTGTTGTTTTGAACCTTCAAACACTGTTTGAGAAAGTTATATCTAATAAAATAAAAAAATAAAATAGTTATATTTAATAAAATTCTTTAATCAGTTTAAATTTCATGAAAACCATTTGTATTGAACTAATTAGAATCTACCTTCCAGTTGTCCTTAAAAATATCCAATTTCTTCCTACCCTCTTCCATTCTCAATGATTCACGCTTTACTTCGTTTTTAACTAATGAAAATTGGAATGCTCTAAAACTGAGTCAATCAACCGAGTACATTTATCTATCCATAAGTTAGAGAGGGAAGATAAGGGGGGACTGACACGTTGAGATTACTATTCTTCTCTAGAGATATAACTTTACATACTACTCCAGGAATAAAAAACACACGTTTAGATTACTATTCTTCTCTAGAGATATAACTTTACATACTACTCTAGGAATAAAAAACACACGTTTAGATTACTATTCTTCTCTAGAGATATAACTTTACATACTACTCCAGGAATAAAAAACACACGTTTAGATTACTATTCTTCTCTAGAGATATAACTTTACATACTACTCTAGGAATAAAAAACACACGTTTAGATTACTATTCTTCTCTAGAGATATAACTTTACATACTACTCTAGGAATAAAAACACACGTTTAGATTACTATTCTTCTCTAGAGATATAACTTTACATACTACTCCAGGAATAAAAAACACACGTTTAGATTACTATTCTTCTCTAGAGATATAACTTTACATACTACTCTAGGAATAAAAACAATTATTTGACTGATGTGTCTCGCTTCACCACACGTAAAATTCCATCTTCGCTGTACTTAGAAAGGACTTCACACAATGTAATGAAGAAAATCACACTATTCTACTGAAATAAACAGAACGAGGGTCCGTCGGAATCATTTCATACATTCGATTCATGTTACTTGATCATCATGTTACTTGCTGGATATGCAGTTCATGCTATCTAGCAATTGTATGGCTAGGGACAATGGATTTATACTACTTAGCCATCAGGCGAGCACTTGTAACTTATTGGATTCGGTTCATGCTATCTAGCAATTGGATGAGCAGGGACAATCGATTTATACTACTAAGTCATTAGTTGACCATAAGCAACTTACTGGACATTCTATTCACGCTATCTAGAAATAGAATGGTTAGGAACAATGAATGTATACTACTTAGTCATCAGGTGACCTAATGTAGCAAACAAAACATTCGGTTCATGCTATCTAGGGATATCTAGGGACAAAAGACATGCTGTATATAAAACAAATAAATGAGAAACTATGGTTAACTAGGAACAAAATTATTAGCTTTTCATCATCCTAGCAGGTAAAAGAGAAACCGTAGTTCCTGTATAGAGACGAAAATATTAAAACGTTATATTTTTGCCGTCATAACCATTAAGTTAAAAGAGGTTCCGCGAGTGAATATTGATGAGATATATGGTAATTTGTGAATTACATTTTCTAGGATAACGACTTGTATAATCAGCTTTTAGACGTTTTTGTTTTATTCCAACCTTTAATATATTTGAAGCAACGTTTTTTTTCGTAAAATGTTAATTTAATGTTTCCGTCTTTCGAAAAAAATAGAAACTTTATAGACTAGTTTAGACAGCCACGATTCGCTTAGATGAGAAAGCTTGTTAGAAATTTACATTTTTGATGGTTTAAAGGATCAAATTCGAAAAGTTCATCGTAAAAAAAGGCTGATTTATTTTTATAAAAACGAACCCAAAACGTGTTTTGATCTGTAGCAATGTTTGTGTTGAAGAACACGTTAGAGGTTTTATTAGCCATTTGCCAACATAATCGTGCATTAACATGTTATATAATAAGTAATATTCTAATAAAAAAGTGGTGCCTAATCTTAAATGTTAATGTGGCGATTACCGTATAGGTTAAGATAGATGTTCACAGGTCATTTGTTTGTGTATGAAAGTTTCAAACATTTTTTATGGCTTCCTAACCGAAGTTGAAAAATAGTATTTTTGTTACAGAGTTTCATTGCAACTTGATTTATTATTGATAGTTTTTATTCCATGATGAACACTACATCACTCAATATACTGAGGCTATATTAGATATACCCTCAGGAGATCGGTGGACGGCATCACCAGAAATTATCTCAAACGGAACCCACAAAACTTGGACCATCCATTTCCCAAAACTTGGAGAAGAACACCCTTAAAACTGGGGGAGATGTGAGATGAAGAAGGCACTCCAAAACCGTGTCCGATGGAGAAGTTTTGTTGAATCCTTATGTTTCTTTCGGAGTGTCAAGGTTTAAGTCATGGTCAAAATACTAGAAATAATCAAACAGGATGAACCAAGTTGAGTTCCTTTTAAGAAATGTTTCATGGAATTATTTTTGAAGTTTGTAAGTTTCACAACTGACACCTTTATTACACGAACGTGTAGTTAAATCAAACAGAAGTGTTGTTTGAGTGTGTATCAAATATCTTTGACATACCATATCATTTAATTTTAACTCGTTGACATTGTGAGTTCAATTTTACTTTTGAATAATTCAGCATAAGGGTAAAACTCGGAATTATGTCCACATCAAACTCACAAGTGCAAGGTTAAATAAACATTTTTTTATGTAACAGGGTTAACAGATTTTTATCAATATCTTTATTGTTTCTACTGAATTCATTCCTCTAAACAGTACTTAAAACACAACTGAAACTTTAGAAGAAATGATGTAAACTGGGTTTGATACTTTTCATTAGAATCATTTGTTATAAAAATTGTCAATCTATTGTTACTGACAAAGAAACATGAAGCACGTCACAGAAGCCTTGGACTATTCAATGATACCTGCTGCATTTCATCTTTATGTATATTAAAATAAATAAAACATGCTTGTTAAATGTCTCGTTATTCTCGTACAGGAATTTTGTACAACAATGAAAACTGGGGTATTCATGAAGGGTGATCTTATCACAACGGGTGTCAAGGACTCGCAGACTATTACGTATGGTGTTCTACATTTTAGTTCCATTTATGGATTGGTTCTCTGTATGGAGCTTTTGTGTAATACAAAGAGATCACGATTGTATTACTCTTCTCTGGATACATTACATCAGTCTGGTACATAAAATGATTCCTGATAACACGTTTGTCCAACCAAATGTATGAAAAGTTCATAAGAGATATCTGCCAGTATTATAGAATGAAATTACGTTTATACTTGTATCTTCCAGGGTTAATTGGCATACTGACTTGGAAATACATTTCAATGCTTTATCTTGGTGTATTTGTTCCTTACTGGTGTCAAAACCATAGAACAAATGTATTTCCTTGCAGTACAATGGTACTAGCATCTTAAGTATGCAGAGAGGATCTTGACAGTTTGTTCAGTTCTTCATTTATTTAACGTATCATTTTAACTCTAATCCTTTTTTTCATGTTTTTAAATTGATTTGTATAACACATCTGTCTCAATCACACTCCACGTGTTATTTTTACTTTTTTTACTTAAACACCTCAGCACAGTTCTTAAAAACACACACATATTTTTGCCATTCCAAAGTTAAAATACCACCAATATATTTTCATATACATTATCGCCATCGGCTACATAGCACCGGAAATGAGACGCTTGCAACACCACACAGAGAAATAAACAGTGATGACGAGAAACCCACTTGTTGAGAAATTTATATGCAAAAACGGCTCGTTTGGGCTGAGAAAACACTTTACATAGAAGAGCGAACAACGTTTCGACCTTCTTCGGTCATCGTCAGGTTCACAAATGACCGAAGAAGGTCGAAACGTTGTTCGCTCTTCTATGTAAAGTGTTTTCTCAGCCCAAACGAGCCGTTTTTGCATATAAATAGAGAAATAAACAATTCTCGGAAAGTCCGATGACCTCTATAACATAACTTAACTAAATCTTTATATATCACTCGTTCATCTATACTGAGCATTCCTAGATTGCCCCTGAAGAAGAAACTCCACCTTTCCGTAAACGCTCTGGTTAAAAGGGTTTCTATTTCAGTTGAATAACTTACATGATAGGGATATGGTTTTTAGTTGTTCAACCACAACAAAACGAATAACAATTGCTTTATTAAACAATAATTAACAAATAGTTGATTATTACATTAGTATCTAATATTCTCTGCTCTATATAACCACACAACTATATTTCCAAGCTATTCTCCATCATCTAGATAACCAGGTCAGAACGAACTGTTTATAATGAGAAAAAAAAAAAATCCCTACAGAAACTAGAATGATAAAACAGATTTAGCTTAAAAACAGAGAAACCATTTTAAAACAGAGAGATTTTGAAAGCTTTTAAAACTTTCATCATAGAAATACCATTACTATTGCGTTATAAACAAAGTGGATTGGGGGGTCGAAAGTTTTACAGGTCCATAACTTGGGTGTGATGAGGTAATTCAAAAACAAGTGTATTTATCAATACAGCCGAGGATTTACCAAATCAAAACTTTCTCATTCAGGCTGACAGTTCTATTTACAACAACCATATTTTGAAAGTAAACGGTTGCTATTAAAAAAGAAAACTGCAAACTTATTGCCCCCCAAATATAAACAAAAATAAAACTTGAACAAATTCTACATGAGAGTTTCATTGATACAAGTTAATTCACAAAGAGATGTGCATCTAAGTGTCCACGCTTACTTATATATTCCCAAAAATCGGATATTTTTTACCTTTTTTGGATCATTATACTTTTTACAGCCATAAGTTATCACTCTCCAGACCTAACAAACCTTTGAAAAAGCTTTTGTCTTTATCTAGATATCCACTGGTTTCGGTTGATCTTATGCTAATACTAATATCTTAAAGTGAAGTAACTGCATGGCAACACTACAAAAGATCGATGCAGATGACGTGTTTTTTACACTTTGGAATTTAATATGTTAAATAAACATCGATATATATTCAAATATACAACTCTGAATCCTCTTAAATGAGATTCTTCTAAAAAATTGCTTCAATAGCCTTTAAAGAACGCTTTTTTTTCTGAAATAATAGCAAGAGATAGTGTGTGTGTGTTTTCTTATAGCAAAGCCACATCGGGCGACCTGCTGAGTCCACCGAGGGGAAAAAGAGAGAGATCCCCTTAAGACAATCGATTCCTTCTTGTTGCGGCCATCATTCTCGTGGTGTAAGCTTCACTTCGTTAAAACTAAAATACCCATATTTTACTTACTGATTATATGCACGATGCCAGAAAGTATTGATTTTTTAGTAGAAAATGGCTCAAAAGTTGTGTTTTGTAAGCTTTATAATCGTTTTTAGACTGAGCCACTAGTCGGTGGTGATCAGAAGAAACTGTCAACAAGATAAATGTTCACAGTTTCGACTTCTCTACTAAGTAAGTCCTTTGTTTTCATATTCAGTGTTTGTGTGAGTGTTCAAGGACATGTTTTTGGTATTATCGGTTTTACTCAACAGGAGATATATCAAATAGAATACATCTCGCACTGTAGTGAACTGACCCTTGTAAGTTGTTTCTTTACATTCATTTCACACAAAATAAAAGCTATTATATCGATTTAGATTATGCCTTTTTGCGCCCCTCTCTCTTTAATTTTCTCTCTCTGATCGTTACTTCAGCAGGGACACAAAAAGAAATCACTTTGTGATGCAAAACCTGTTTTATTTAACGTATTGAACTAGCATTTTGTGAAATTTCACGTGCAGCGTTAGTGTTTTCTCGATTCTATTAAAACATATCTAAACAGAATATTCACGAGGTTTCACTGAAGACAACAATAAAGCAAAGAAGTCGCACTAGTTTTTCCGATAACATACTTCTGACAGTTCCAACATTCTACCTGTTATGATTTTTGTGGAACAGTTCGACGATTTCAATCGTTGTTAAGCCTAAAAAATACCCTCTGCTGAGAAACGAGTGGTAAAAGTCCACTTAGTTAAATATCTAATAAACAGAATTCTGAGGTTTTCGTTCAAATAATCTTTTGTATTTTAATCCGTCATTTGCTGATCTACTTACACAGTTGAGTAGAGGAAATATAGTAAAGAGTCCATCTTCTCTTTTTATGTGATTATCTCCAAGTCGCTAAGGAAATCTGTCTCAGGCCCAAGCGAAGGCAATCGGTCGGTAGCCACTAACATCTGCTATTTATCAACGAATAATAGGATTAACACACACATCATAGAGCCCCACGATTGAAAGGGAAAAACCTGTTAGATGATGGAGTTCGATCTCGTGACCCACAGTAAGTCGGGCATTTTTCGTTATCTACATACATATATATATATAATAACTGAGTTTCGAGACATGGCATTTAGAAATTGTTGAAATACTTTAATTAGTATAGGCATTAATTTGAGCATTTTTTTTTTTACTAAATTAGTTGCGGGTAACATAAATAACGATGTTGTAAATTATGAATCTTAAGGTGTAGTTATATTACACGTATTATTTCGGTGCAGTATCTCTACTCACTCTACATATACATATAGTCCGAATCAGTGTAAAAATTAACACATGATTACGTATACACATAGACATCAAAGTATATACAAACCTGACACACGGTAACTGACTTCAGGTGAATGATCCACGATAAAATGGTTGTGGATAACAGATATAAACTACCACATTGGGGTAGCTGCTTTGGTAGACGTTAACATCCAAGTAATTTTAAAACCATTGTTCTTCTTCTACAAAATATAGATAATGTAATACAGTTTATGAGGTAAACAGACTACAAATTGTTATTTTATGCAACCAAACTTCAGAGTGCAGTGATGCCTAAATTAAAGAGTTTGAAATCTTTAGTTCAACGAGAATGAATAAAATGTAGACGAAATAGTTTAAAAAAGCATGGAAATATAAACAAAATAAATACCACAGTTACCTGGGAGTATATCCTATAGAAACAAATTAAAAAGTACAGTTTTCCAGAAGGACTTCCCATAGACAAAAAATAAGTATAACTGTTATCAAGGAGAATTTCCCATAGACGAAAAATAAGTATAACTGTTATCAAGGAGAATTTCCCATAGACGAAAAATAAGTATAACTGTTATCAAGGAGAATTTCCCATAGACAAAAAATAAGTATAACTGTTACCAAGGAGGACATCTTAAAGAATCAAACTTAATATTACAATTACTAAGAAGAACACCCTATAGAAACTAAATATATATATCACATTTACATAAAAATACATCTTATCGAAACAAAACAAACATTACAGTTACTTAAAGGGACCTTATACAAACTAAATAAATATCACTGTTACCTACCAGGACATCATATAAAAACAAAATAAGTATCATTGTTACCTAGAAAGACATACTATAGAAACAAAACACGCATCACTGTCACCTGGGAAGACACACTATAGAAACAAAACACGCATCACTGTCACCTGGGAAGACATCCTATAGAAACAAAATAAGTATCACTGTTACCTGAGAAGACATACTATCGAAACAAAACACGCATCACTGTCACCTGGAAAGACACACTATAGAAACGAAACACGCATCACTGTCACCTGGGAAGACACTCTACAGAAACAAAACACGCATCACTGTCACCTGGGAAGACACACTACAGAAACAAAACACGCGTCACTGTCACCTGGGAAGACACACTATAGAAACGAAACACGCATCACTGTCACCTGGGAAGACACACTACAGAAACAAAACACGCATCACTGTCACCTGGAGAGACACACTATAGAAACAGAAACACGCATCACTGTCACCTGGGAAGACATACTATAGAAACAAAATAAGTATCACTGTCACCTTGGAAGACACTCTACAGAAACAAAACACGCATTACTGTCACCTGGGAAGACACACTATAGAAACAAAACACGCATCACTGTCACCTGGGAAGACACACTATAGAAACAAAACACGCATCACTGTCACCTGGGAAGACATACTATAGAAACAAAATAAGTATCACTGTTACCTGAGAGGATATACTATCGAAACAAAACACGCATCACTGTCACCTGGGAAGACATACTATAGAAACAAAATAAGTATCACTGTTACCTGAGAAGACATACTACAGAAACAAAACACGCATCACTGTCACCTGGGAGACATACTATAGAAACAAAATAAGTATCACTGTCACCTGGGAAGACACTCTATAGAAATAAAACACGCATCACTGTCACCTGGGAAGACACACTATAGAAACAAAATAAGTATCACTGTTACCTGAGAGGACATACTATCGAAACAAAACACGCATCACTGTCACCTGGGAAGACATACTATAAAAACAAAACACGCATCACTGTCACCTGGGAAGACACTCTATAGAAACAAAACACGCATCACTGTCACCTGGGAAGACACACTATCAGAAACAAAACACGCATCACTGTCACCTGGGAAGACATACTATAGAAACAAAACACGCATCACTGTCACCTGGGAGACACTCTATAGAAACAAAACACGCATCACTGTCACCTGGGAGACATACTATAGAAACAAAACACGCATCACTGTCACCTGGGAAGACATACTATAGAAACAAAATAAGTATCACTGTTACCTGGGAAGACACACTATAGAAACAAAACACGCATCACTGTCACCTGGGAGACACTCTATAGAAACAAAACACGCATCACTGTCACCTGGGAAGACACACTATCGAAACAAAACACGCATCACTGTCACCTGGGAGACATACTATAGAAACAAAACACGCATCACTGTCACCTGGGAGACACTCTATAGAAACAAAACACGCATCACTCTCACCTGGGAGACACACTATCGAAACAACACACGCATCACTGTCACCTGGGAAGACATACTATAGAAACAAAACACGCATCACTGTCACCTGGGAAGACACTCTATAGAAACAAAACACGCATCACTGTCACCTGGGAAGACATACTATCGAAACAAAACACGCATCACTGTCACCTGGGAAAACATACTGTAGAAACAAAACACGCATCACTGTCACCTGGGAAGACATACTACAGAAACAAAACACGCATCACTGTCACCTGGGAAGACACACTATAGAAACGGAACACGCATCACTGTCACCTGGGAAGACATACTATAGAAACAAAATAAGTATCACTGTCACCTGGGAAGACACTATATAGAAACAAAACACGCATCACTGTCACCTGGGAAGACACACTATAGAAACAAAATAAGTATCACTGTTACCTGAAAGGACATACTATCGAAACAAAACACGCATCACTGTCACCTGGGAAAACATACTATAGAAACAAAACACGCATCACTGTCACCTGGGAGACACTCTATAGAAACAAAACACGCATCACTGTCACCTGGGAGACACACTATCGAAACAAAACACGCATCACTGTCACCTGGGAGACACTCTATAGAAACAAAACACGCATCACTGTCACCTGGGAGACATACTATCGAAACAAAACACGCATCACTGTCACCTGGGAAAACATACTGTAGAAACAAAACACGCATCACTGTCACCTGGGAGACATACTACAGAAACAAAACACGCATCACTGTCACCTGGGAGACATACTACAGAAACAAAACACGCATCACTGTCACCTGGGAGACACACTATAGAAACAAAACACGCATCACTGTCACCTGGAAAGACATACTATAGAAACAAAATAAGTATCACTGTTACCTGAGGGGACATACTATCGAAACAAAACACGCATCACTGTTACCTGGGAAGACATACTATAGAAACAAAACACGCATCACTGTCAGCTGGGAAGACACACTATAGAAACAAAACACGCATCACTGTCACCTAAGAGACATACTATAGAAACAAAATAAGTATCACTGTTACCTGAGAGGATATACTATCGAAACAAAACACGCATCACTGTCACCTGGGAAGACATACTATAGAAACAAAACACGCAACACTGTCACTTGGGAAGACATACTATAGAAACAAAATAAGTATCACTGTTACCTGAGAAGACATACTACAGAAACAAAACACGCATCACTGTCACCTGGGAAGACATACTATAGAAACAAAATAAGTATCACTGTCACCTGGGAAGACACTCTATAGAAATAAAACACGCGTCACTGTCACCTGGGAAGACACACTATAGAAACAAAATAAGTATCACTGTTACCTGAGAGGACATACTATCGAAACAAAACACGCATCACTGTCACCTGGGAAGACATACTATAGAAACAAAACACGCATCACTGTCACCTGGGAAGACACTCTATTGAAACAAAACACGCATCACTGTCACCTGGGAAGACACACTATCGAAACAAAACACGCATCACTGTCACCTGGGAAAACATACTGTCGAAACAAAACACGCATCACTGTCACCTGGGAAGACATACTACAGAAACAAAACACGCATCACTGTCACCTGGGAAGACACACTATAGAAACAAAACACGCATCACTGTCACCTGGGAAGACATACTATAGAAACAAAATAAGTATCACTGTCACCTGGGAAGACACTCTATAGAAACAAAACACGCATCACTGTCACCTGGGAAGACACACTATAGAAACAAAAAAGTATCACTGTTACCTGGGAGGACATACTATCAGAAACAAAACACGCATCACTGTCACCTGGGAAGACATACTATAGAAACAAAACACGCATCACTGTCACCTGGGAGACACACTATCAGAAACAAAACACGCATCACTGTCACCTGGGAAGACATACTATAGAAACAAAACACGCATCACTGTCACCTGGGAAGACACTCTACAGAAACAAAACACGCATCACTGTCACCTGGGAAGACATACTACAGAAACAAATCACGCATCACTGTCACCTGGGAAGACACACTATAGAAACAAAACACGCATCACTGTCACCTGGGAGACACACTATAGAAACAAAACACGCATCACTGTCACCTGGGAAGACACTCTATAGAAACAAAACACGCATCACTGTCACCTGGGAGACATACTATCAGAAACAAAACACGCATCACTGTCACCTGGGAAAACATACTGTAGAAACAAAACACGCATCACTGTCACCTGGGAAGACATACTACAGAAACAAAACACGCATCACTGTCACCTGGGAAGACACACTATAGAAACAAAACACGCATCACTGTCACCTGGGAAGACACACTATAGAAACAAAATAAGTATCACTGTCACCTGGGAAGACACTATATAGAAACAAAACACGCATCACTGTCACCTGGGAAGACACACTATAGAAACAAAATAAGTATCACTGTTACCTGAGAGGACATACTATCGAAACAAAACACGCATCACTGTCACCTGGGAGACACACTATAGAAACAAAACACGCATCACTGTCACCTGGGGAGACATCCTATAGAAACAAAACACGCATCACTGTCACCTGGGAAGACATACTATCAGAAACAAAACACGCATCACTGTCACCTGGGAAGACACACTATAGAAACAAAACACGCATCACTGTCACCTGGGAAGACACTCTATAGAAACAAAACACGCATCACTGTCACCTGGGAAGACACACTACAGAAACAAAACACGCATCACTGTCACCTGGGAAGACACACTATAGAAACAAAACACGCATCACTGTCACCTGGGAAGACACACTACAGAAACAAAACACGCATCACTGTCACCTGGGAAGACACACTATAGAAACAAAACACGCATCACTGTCACCTGGGAAGACATACTATAGAAACAAAATAAGTATCACTGTCACCTTGGAAGACACTCTACAGAAACAAAACACGCATTACTGTCACCTGGGAAGACACACTATAGAAACAAAACACGCATCACTGTCACCTGGGAAGACACACTATAGAAACAAAACACGCATCACTGTCACCTGGGAAGACATACTATAGAAACAAAATAAGTATCACTGTTACCTGAGAGGACATACTATCGAAACAAAACACGCATCACTGTCACCTGGGAAGACATACTATAGAAACAAAATAAGTATCACTGTTACCTGAGAAGACATACTACAGAAACAAAACACGCATCACTGTCACCTGGGAAGACATACTATAGAAACAAAATAAGTATCACTGTCACCTGGGAAGACACTCTATAGAAATAAAACACGCATCACTGTCACCTGGGAAGACACACTATAGAAACAAAATAAGTATCACTGTTACCTGAGAGGACATACTATCGAAACAAAACACGCATCACTGTCACCTGGGAAGACATACTATAGAAACAAAACACGCATCACTGTCACCTGGGAAGACACTCTATAGAAACAAAACACGCATCACTGTCACCTGGGAAGACACACTATCGAAACAAAACACGCATCACTGTCACCTGGGAAGACATACTATAGAAACAAAACACGCATCACTGTCACCTGGGAAGACACTCTATAGAAACAAAACACGCATCACTGTCACCTGGGAAGACATACTATAGAAACAAAACACGCATCACTGTCACCTGGGAAGACATACTATAGAAACAAAATAAGTATCACTGTTACCTGGGAAGACACACTATAGAAACAAAACACGCATCACTGTCACCTGGGAAGACATACTATAGAAACAAAACACGCATCACTGTCACCTGGGAAGACACACATATCACCTGGGAAACAGAAACAAAACACGCATCACTGTCACCTGGGAAGACATACTATAGAAACAAAACACGCATCACTGTCACCTGGAAACAAAATAAGACACCTCTATAGAAACAAAACACGCATCACTGTCACCTGGGAAGACACACTATAGAAACAAAACACGCATCACTGTCACCTGGGAAGACATACTATAGAAACAAAACACGCATCACTGTCACCTGGGAAGACACTCTATAGAAACAAAACACGCATCACTGTCACCTGGGAGACATACTATAGAAACAAAACACGCATCACTGTCACCTGGGAAGACATACTATAGAAACAAAACACGCATCACTGTCACCTGGGAAGACATACTATAGAAACAAAACACGCATCACTGTCACCTGGGAAGACACACTATAGAAACAAAACACGCATCACTGTCACCTGGGAAGACATACTATAGAAACAAAATAAGTATCACTGTCACCTGGGAAGACACACTATAGAAACAAAACACGCATCACTGTCACCTGGGAAGACACACTATAGAAACAAAATAAGTATCACTGTTACCTGAAGGACATACTATCGAAACAAAACACGCATCACTGTCACCTGGGAAGACATACTATAGAAACAAAACACGCATCACTGTCACCTGGGAAGACACTCTATAGAAACAAAACACGCATCACTGTCACCTGGGAAGACACACTATAGAAACAAAACACGCATCACTGTCACCTGGGAAGACACTCTATAGAAACAAAACACGCATCACTGTCACCTGGGAAGACATACTATAGAAACAAAACACGCATCACTGTCACCTGGGAAGACATACTATAGAAACAAAACACGCATCACTGTCACCTGGGAAGACATACTATAGAAACAAAACACGCATCACTGTCACCTGGGAAGACATACTATAGAAACAAAACACGCATCACTGTCACCTGGGAGACACACTATAGAAACAAAACACGCATCACTGTCACCTGGGAAGACATACTATAGAAACAAAATAAGTATCACTGTTACCTGAGGGGACATACTATCAGAAACAAAACACGCATCACTGTCACCTGGGAAGACATACTATAGAAACAAAACACGCATCACTGTCACCTGGGAGACACACTATAGAAACAAAACACGCATCACTGTCACCTGGGAAGACATACTATAGAAACAAAATAAGTATCACTGTTACCTGGGAGGACATACTATAGAAACAAAACACGCATCACTGTCACCTGGGAAGACATACTATAGAAACAAAACACGCATCACTGTCACCTGGGAAGACATACTATAGAAACAAAATAAGTATCACTGTTACCTGAGAAGACATACTACAGAAACAAAACACGCATCACTGTCACCTGGGAAGACATACTATAGAAACAAAATAAGTATCACTGTCACCTGGGAAGACACTCTATAGAAATAAAACACGCATCACTGTCACCTGGGAAGACACACTATAGAAACAAAATAAGTATCACTGTTACCTGGGAGGACATACTATCGAAACAAAACACGCATCACTGTCACCTGGGAAGACATACTATAGAAACAAAACACGCATCACTGTCACCTGGGAAGACACTCTATAGAAACAAAACACGCATCACTGTCACCTGGGAAGACACACTATCGAAACAAAACACGCATCACTGTCACCTGGGAAAACATACTGTCGAAACAAAACACGCATCACTGTCACCTGGGAAGACATACTACAGAAACAAAACACGCATCACTGTCACCTGGGAAGACACACTATAGAAACGGAACACGCATCACTGTCACCTGGGAAGACATACTATAGAAACAAAACAAGTATCACTGTCACCTGGGAAGACACTCTATAGAAACAAAACACGCATCACTGTCACCTGGGAGACATATACTATAGAAACAAAATACGCATCACTGTTACCTGGGAGGACATACTATAGAAACAAAACACGCATCACTGTCACCTGGGAAGACATACTATAGAAACAAAACACGCATCACTGTCACCTGGGAAGACATACTATCAGAAACAAAACACGCATCACTGTCACCTGGGAGACGTACTATAGAAACAAAACACGCATCACTGTCACCTGGGAAGACACTCTACAGAAACAAAACACGCATCACTGTCACCTGGGAAGACATACTACAGAAACAAATCACGCATCACTGTCACCTGGGAAGACACACTATAGAAACAAAACACGCATCACTGTCACCTGGGAAGACACACTATAGAAACAAAACACGCATCACTGTCACCTGGGAAGACACTCTATAGAAACAAAACACGCATCACTGTCACCTGGGAGACATACTATCGAAACAAAACACGCATCACTGTCACCTGGGAAAACATACTGTAGAAACAAAACACGCATCACTGTCACCTGGGAAGACATACTACAGAAACAAAACACGCATCACTGTCACCTGGGAAGACACACTATAGAAACGGAACACGCATCACTGTCACCTGGGAAGACACACTATCGAAACAAAATAAGTATCACTGTCACCTGGGAAGACACTATATAGAAACAAAACACGCATCACTGTCACCTGGGAAGACACACTATAGAAACAAAATAAGTATCACTGTTACCTGGGAGGACATACTATCGAAACAAAACACGCATCACTGTCACCTGGGAAGACATACTATAGAAACAAAACACGCATCACTGTCACCTGGGAAGACACTCTATAGAAACAAAACACGCATCACTGTCACCTGGGAAGACACACTATCGAAACAAAACACGCATCACTGTCACCTGGGAAGACATACTATAGAAACAAAACACGCATCACTGTCACCTGGGAAGACACACTATAGAAACGAAACACGCATCACTGTCACCTTGGAAGACATACTATAGAAACAAAATAAGTATCACTGTCACCTGGGAAGACACTCTATAGAAACAAAACACGCATCACTGTCACCTGGGAAGACACACTATAGAAACAAAATAAGTATCACTGTTACCTGAAAGGACATACTATCGAAACAAAACACGCATCACTGTCACCTGGGAAGACATACTATAGAAACATTACACGCATCACTGTCACCTGGGAAGACACTCTATAGAAACAAAACACGCATCACTGTCACCTGGGAAGACACTCTATAGAAACAAAACACGCATCACTGTCACCTGGGAAGACACACTATCGAAACAAAACACGCATCACTGTCACCTGGGAAGACATACTATAGAAACAAAACACGCATCACTGTCACCTGGGAAGACACTCTATAGAAACAAAACACGCATCACTGTCACCTGGGAAGACATACTATAGAAACAAAACACGCATCACTGTCACCTGGGAAGACATACTATAGAAACAAAATAAGTATCACTGTTACCTGGGAAGACACACTATAGAAACAAAACACGCATCACTGTCACCTGGGAAGACACTCTATAGAAACAAAACACGCATCACTGTCACCTGGGAAGACACACTATCGAAACAAAACACGCATCACTGTCACCTGGGAAGACATACTATAGAAACAAAACACGCATCACTGTCACCTGGGAAGACACTCTATAGAAACAAAACACGCATCACTCTCACCTGGGAAGACACACTATCGAAACAACACACGCATCACTGTCACCTGGGAAGACATACTATAGAAACAAAACACGCATCACTGTCACCTGGGAAGACACTCTATAGAAACAAAACACGCATCACTGTCACCTGGGAAGACATACTATCGAAACAAAACACGCATCACTGTCACCTGGGAAAACATACTGTAGAAACAAAACACGCATCACTGTCACCTGGGAAGACATACTACAGAAACAAAACACGCATCACTGTCACCTGGGAAGACACACTATAGAAACGGAACACGCATCACTGTCACCTGGGAAGACATACTATAGAAACAAAATAAGTATCACTGTCACCTGGGAAGACACTATATAGAAACAAAACACGCATCACTGTCACCTGGGAAGACACACTATAGAAACAAAATAAGTATCACTGTTACCTGAAAGGACATACTATCGAAACAAAACACGCATCACTGTCACCTGGGAAGACATACTATAGAAACAAAACACGCATCACTGTCACCTGGGAAGACACTCTATAGAAACAAAACACGCATCACTGTCACCTGGGACACTCTAAGACACACTATCTAGAAACAAAACACGCATCACTGTCACCTGGGAAGACACTCTATAGAAACAAAACACGCATCACTGTCACCTGGGAGACATACTATCAGAAACAAAACACGCATCACTGTCACCTGGGAAAACATACTGTAGAAACAAAACACGCATCACTGTCACCTGGGAAGACATACTACAGAAACAAAACACGCATCACTGTCACCTGGGAAGACATACTACAGAAACAAAACACGCATCACTGTCACCTGGGAAGACACACTATAGAAACAAAACACGCATCACTGTCACCTGGAAAGACATACTATAGAAACAAAATAAGTATCACTGTTACCTGAGGGGACATACTATCGAAACAAAACACGCATCACTGTTACCTGGGAAGACATACTATAGAAACAAAACACGCATCACTGTCAGCTGGGAAGACACACTATAGAAACAAAACACGCATCACTGTCACCTAAGAAGACATACTATAGAAACAAAATAAGTATCACTGTTACCTGAGAGGATATACTATCGAAACAAAACACGCATCACTGTCACCTGGGAAGACATACTATAGAAACAAAACACGCAACACTGTCACTTGGGAAGACATACTATAGAAACAAAATAAGTATCACTGTTACCTGAGAAGACATACTACAGAAACAAAACACGCATCACTGTCACCTGAGAAGACATACTACAGAAGAAATAAAACACGCATCACTGTCACCTGGGAAGACATACTATAGAAACAAAATAAGTATCACTGTCACCTGAGAGGACATACTATCGAAACAAAACACGCATCACTGTCACCTGGGAAGACATACTATAGAAACCAAACACGCATCACTGTCACCTGGGAAGACACTCTATAGAAACAAAACACGCATCACTGTCACCTGGGAAGACATACTACAGAAACAAAACACGCATCACTGTCACCTGGGAAGACACACTATAGAAACGGAACACGCATCACTGTCACCTGGGAAGACATACTATAGAAACAAAATAAGTATCACTGTTACCTGAGGGGACATACTATCGAAACAAAACACGCATCACTGTCACCTGGGAAGACACTCTATAGAAACAAAACACGCATCACTGTCACCTGGGAAGACATACTATCGAAACAAAACACGCATCACTGTCACCTGGGAAAACATACTGTAGAAACAAAACACGCATCACTGTCACCTGGGAAGACATACTACAGAAACAAAACACGCATCACTGTCACCTGGGAAGACATACTACAGAAACAAAACACGCATCACTGTCACCTGGGAAGACACTATAGAAACAAAACACGCATCACTGTCACCTGGAAAGACATACTATAGAAACAAAATAAGTATCACTGTTACCTGAGGGGACATACTATCGAAACAAAACACGCATCACTGTTACCTGGGAAGACATACTATAGAAACAAAACACGCATCACTGTCAGCTGGGAAGACACACTATAGAAACAAAACACGCATCACTGTCACCTAAGAAGACATACTATAGAAACAAAATAAGTATCACTGTTACCTGAGAGGATATACTATCGAAACAAAACACGCATCACTGTCACCTGGGAAGACATACTATAGAAACAAAACACGCAACACTGTCACTTGGGAAGACATACTATAGAAACAAAATAAGTATCACTGTTACCTGAGAAGACATACTACAGAAACAAAACACGCATCACTGTCACCTGGGAAGACATACTATAGAAACAAAATAAGTATCACTGTCACCTGGGAAGACACTCTATAGAAATAAAACACGCGTCACTGTCACCTGGGAAGACACACTATAGAAACAAAATAAGTATCACTGTTACCTGAGAGGACATACTATCGAAACAAAACACGCATCACTGTCACCTGGGAAGACATACTATAGAAACAAAACACGCATCACTGTCACCTGGGAAGACACTCTATAGAAACAAAACACGCATCACTGTCACCTGGGAAGACATACTATAGAAACAAAACACGCATCACTGTCACCTGGGAAAACATACTGTCGAAACAAAACACGCATCACTGTCACCTGGGAAGACATACTACAGAAACAAAACACGCATCACTGTCACCTGGGAAGACACACTATAGAAACGGAACACGCATCACTGTCACCTGGGAAGACATACTATAGAAACAAAATAAGTATCACTGTCACCTGGGAAAACACTCTATAGAAACAAAACACGCATCACTGTCACCTGGGAAGACACACTATAGAAACAAAATAAGTATCACTGTTACCTGAGAGGACATACTATCGAAACAAAACACGCATCACTGTCACCTGGGAAGACATACTATAGAAACAAAACACGCATCATTGTCACCTGGGAAGACACACTATCGAAACAAAACACGCATCACTGTCACCTGGGAAGACGTACTATAGAAACAAAACACGCATCACTGTCACCTGGGAAGACACTCTACAGAAACAAAACACGCATCACTGTCACCTGGGAAGACATACTACAGAAACAAATCACGCATCACTGTCACCTGGGAAGACACACTATAGAAACAAAACACGCATCACTGTCACCTGGGAAGACACACTATAGAAACAAAACACGCATCACTGTCACCTGGGAAGACACTCTATAGAAACAAAACACGCATCACTGTCACCTGGGAAGACATACTATCGAAACAAAACACGCATCACTGTCACCTGGGAAGACATACTATAGAAACAAAACACGCATCACTGTCACCTGGGAAGACACTCTATAGAAACAAAACACGCATCACTGTCACCTGGGAAGACACACTATCGAAACAAAACACGCATCACTGTCACCTGGGAAGACATACTATAGAAACAAAACACGCATCACTGTCACCTGGGAAGACACACTATAGAAACGAAACACGCATCACTGTCACCTGGGAAGACACACTATCGAAACAAAATAAGTATCACTGTCACCTGGGAAGACACTATATAGAAACAAAACACGCATCACTGTCACCTGGGAAGACACACTATAGAAACAAAATAAGTATCACTGTTACCTGAGAGGACATACTATCGAAACAAAACACGCATCACTGTCACCTGGGAAGACATACTATAGAAACAAAACACGCATCACTGTCACCTGGGAAGACACTCTATAGAAACAAAACACGCATCACTGTCACCTGGGAAGACACACTATCGAAACAAAACACGCATCACTGTCACCTGGGAAGACATACTATAGAAACAAAACACGCATCACTGTCACCTGGGAAGACACACTATAGAAACGAAACACGCATCACTGTCACCTTGGAAGACATACTATAGAAACAAAATAAGTATCACTGTCACCTGGGAAGACACTCTATAGAAACAAAACACGCATCACTGTCACCTGGGAAGACACACTATAGAAACAAAACACGCATCACTGTCACCTGGGAAGACATACTATAGAAACAAAACACGCATCACTGTCACCTGGAAGACATACTATAGAAACAAAACACGCATCACTGTCACCTGGGAAGACATACTATAGAAACAAAACACGCATCACTGTCACCTGGGAAGACACACTATAGAAACGAAACACGCATCACTGTCACCTTGGAAGACATACTATAGAAACAAAATAAGTATCACTGTCACCTGGGAAGACACTCTATAGAAACAAAACACGCATCACTGTCACCTGGGAAGACACACTATAGAAACAAAATAAGTATCACTGTTACCTGAAAGGACATACTATCGAAACAAAACACGCATCACTGTCACCTGGGAAGACATACTATAGAAACATTACACGCATCACTGTCACCTGGGAAGACACTCTATAGAAACAAAACACGCATCACTGTCACCTGGGAAGACACTCTATAGAAACAAAACACGCATCACTGTCACCTGGGAAGACATACTATCGAAACAAAACACGCATCACTGTCACCTGGGAAAACATACTGTAGAAACAAAACACGCATCACTGTCACCTGGGAAGACATACTACAGAAACAAAACACGCATCACTGTCACCTGGGAAGACACACTATAGAAACAAAACACGCATCACTGTCACCTGGGAAGACACACTATAGAAACAAAACACGCATCACTGTCACCTGGAAAGACATACTATAGAAACAAAATAAGTATCACTGTTACCTGAGAGGACATACTATCGAAACAAAACACGCATCACTGTCACCTGGGAAGACACTCTATAGAAACAAAACACGCATCACTGTCACCTGGGAAGACATACTATAGAAACAAAACACGCATCACTGTCACCTGGGAAGACATACTATAGAAACAAAACACGCATCACTGTCACCAGGGAAAACACTCTATAGAAACAAAACACGCATCACTGTCACCTTGGAAGACACACTATAAAAACAAAACACGCATCACTGTCACCTGGGAAGACACACTATAGAAACAAAACATGTATCACTGTCACCTGGGAAGACATACTATAGAAACAAAATAAGTATCACTGTTACCTGAGAGGACATACTATCGAAACAAAACACGCATCACTGTCACCTGGGAAGACATACTATAGAAACAAAACACGCATCACTGTCACCTGTGAAGACATACTATAGAAACAAAATAAGTATCACTGTTACCTGAGAAGACATACTATCGAAACAAAACACGCATCACTGTCACCTGGGAAGACATACTACAGAAACAAAACACGCATCACTGTCACCTGGGAAGACACACTATAGAAACGGAACACGCATCACTGTCACCTGGGAAGACATACTATAGAAACAAAATAAGTATCACTGTCACCTGGGAATACACTATATAGAAACAAAACACGCATCACTGTCACCTGGGAAGACACACTATAGAAACAAAATAAGTATCACTGTTACCTGAGAGGACATACTATCGAAACAAAACACGCATCACTGTCACCTGGGAAGACATACTATAGAAACAAAACACGCATCACTGTCACCTGGGAAGACACTCTATAGAAACAAAACACGCATCACTGTCACCTGGGAAGACACACTATCGAAACAAAACACGCATCACTGTCACCTGGGAAGACATACTATAGAAACAAAACACGCATCACTGTCACCTGGGAAGACACTCTACAGAAACAAAACACGCATCACTGTCACCTGGGAAGACATACTATCGAAACAAAACACGCATCACTGTCACCTGGGAAGACACACTATAGAAACAAAACACGCATCACTGTCACCTGGGAAGACATACTATCGAAACAAAACACGCATCACTGTCACCTGGGAAAACATACTGTAGAAACAAAACACGCATCACTGTCACCTGGGAAGACATACTACAGAAACAAAACACGCATCACTGTCACCTGGGAAGACACACTATAGAAACTGAACACGCATCACTGTCACCTTGGAAGACATACTATAGAAACAAAATAAGTATCACTGTCACCTGGGAAGACACTCTATAGAAACAAAACACGCATCACTGTCACCTGGGAAGACACACTATAGAAACAAAATAAGTATCACTGTTACCTGAAAGGACATACTATCGAAACAAAACACGCATCACTGTCACCTGGGAAGACATACTATAGAAACAAAACACGCATCACTGTCACCTGGGAAGACACTCTATAGAAACAAAACACGCATCACTGTCACCTGGGAAGACACACTATCGAAACAAAACACGCATCACTGTCACCTGGGAAGACATACTATAGAAACAAAACATGCATCACTGTCACCTGGGAAGACACTCTATAGAAACAAAACATGCATCACTGTCACCTGGGAAGACACACTATCGAAACAAAACACGCATCACTGTCACCTGGGAAAACATACTGTAGAAACAAAACACGCATCACTGTCACCTGGGAAGACATACTACAGAAACAAAACACGCATCACTGTCACCTGGGAAGACACACTATAGAAACAAAACACGCATCACTGTCACCTGGGAAGACACACTATAGAAACAAAACACGCATCACTGTCACCTGGAAAGACATACTATAGAAACAAAATAAGTATCACTGTTACCTGAGAGGACATACTATCGAAACAAAACACGCATCACTGTCACCTGGGAAGACATACTATAGAAACAAAACACGCATCACTGTCACCTGGGAAGACACTCTATAGAAACAAAACACGCATCACTGTCACCTGGGAAGACACACTATAGAAACAAAACACGCATCACTGTCACCTGGGAAGACACACTATAGAAACAAAACATGTATCACTGTCACCTGGGAAGACATACTATAGAAACAAAATAAGTATCACTGTTACCTGAGAGGACATACTATCGAAACAAAACACGCATCACTGTCACCTGGGAAAACATACTGTAGAAACAAAACACGCATCATTGTCACCTGGGAAGACATACTACAGAAACAAAACACGCATCACTGTCACCTGGGAAGACACACTATAGAAACAAAACACGCATCACTGTCACCTGGGAAGACACACTATCGAAACAAAATAAGTATCACTGTTACCTGAGAGGACATACTATCGAAACAAAACACGCATCACTGTCACCTGGGAAGACATACTATAGAAACAAAACACGCATCACTGTCACCTGGGAAGACATACTATAGAAACAAAATAAGTATCACAGTTACTTAGGAGGATATCCTCTAGAAACAAAATAAATAAATATGTTGCCTATGGAGACGTTTTACAGAAACAAAATGAATATTAGTGTATTACCTAGGAGGATATTTATTTAGTTTCTGTAGGAAATTCTCTTAGTTAATACTCCAGTATTTATTAAAGCTTCCTAAATAATTGTAACGTTCATTCCATTTCTAATTGATGTCATCAAAGTAATTGTAATATTTATTTCATTTCGGCAGGATGTCCTCCTCAGTAATTGCAATATTTATTTTATTTCGATAGGAGGTCCTCCTAAGTAATTATAATATTTATTTCATTTCGGCAGGAGGTCCTCTTAAGTAATTGTAATATTTATTTCATTTCGGCAGGAGGTCCTCTTAAGTAATTATAATATTTATTTCATTTCGGCAGGACGTACTCCTAAGTAATTGTAATATTTATTTTGAAGCCCGGAAAAAATCTTCAATGTGAATAAATCATACAATTCTTTTGAAAATAGAACTATTCTTCTTTATGTTTTGATTTGTGAAAATAACCCCAAACACTCCAAATACAATAAAGTGCTGTTTTCAGCTCAAATTCAGAAAAAAATTTGGTTCAGATAAATTGTTCAAGCACTAACACTTGACTGACTCTTAGTTAAGAACTAAAGAATTCCAAATACCCGAACAGCTCTACTGATTTTCACTTTCGTTCTTTTTTTAATGTTGTCGGAGAACCTTGTGAACATCAATACACGCTACAGACTCTCCAATAACGCTCTCATGATTTCAGTTAACGGTGTGTTGTTTTATTGACTTGCAGAAAACAACCAACAACAAGAGATCAATTGTAAGTACACAGGAATGCTGAAAGAAACCAGCAAGGAATCACCAGAAGATCTATTCACAAGCACGTGTCAAAAGTGGTTACGACGGTCAACTCTGCAGTAACCATGACTCTAAAAATAACGGAATATTCTCATTATGAGAACGTGAGATAAACGTGCAATATATTGATTCATTTTCTTGCTTCTGTAATAAGGTAATGATCTTCATCCTTTATCGAATAGCGAAACAATAAAGAGTGGAGTATGGACCCCATTTATATTTCTTCATTGTTTGCTACGTGTGTTTGAGGACCGTATCTTTCTCTTTTTACAATTATGTAAATATTTTTGTTTGTTTGTTTTTTTTAATTTCGCACAAAGCTACTCAAGGGCTATCTGTGCTAGCCGTCCCTAATTTAGCAGTGTAAGACTAGAGGGAAGGCAGCTAGTCATCACCATCCACCGCCAACTCTTGGGCTACTCTTTTACCAACGAATAGTGGGATTGGCCGTCACATTATAATGCCTCCACGGCTGAAAGGGCGAGCATGTTTGGCATGATAGAAATGTGAACCCGCGACCCTCAGATTATGTAAATAAAGCATGATATGAAATGTGACAGTTGATTCCGCTATTCGGCGGGTGTGTAATTTACGTTATGTAACACAAATTTTGTTCCTTGATAGTATGAGTTATTTCTTAATTGCTTATGTTGTAATATTACAGAAAATGGCCATTATTCCCTTCAAACTTTGCTTTTGTGACATGGATAGTAAAATATAGCAAATAACTTATTTTCTTTGTAAAAACGGGCAAATTTGCACATTTCCATTTTAATAAAGTCTGAATAAAACAAGATATGAATCAAGATTTATATGTATTGACACTAAAGTTATACAAAAATAAACAAAAAGTTTAGAAGTGAGTAGTTCTTCGAGATTTGCGACTGTAATGTAAATCAATTTCACGTATCAGCGACCAAATATAGTCTCCAATCATGTTTTCGTTTACGCTCTTTGGTGGCGGCGTTTGTTTGTTTGTTTTAATTTCGCGCAAAGCTACACGAGAGCTATCTGCGCTAGCCGTCCTTAATTTATCAGTGTAAGACAAGAGGGAAGGCGGGTAGTCATCACTACCCACCGCCAACTCTTGGGCTACTCTTTTGCCAACGATTAGTGGGATTAATCGGTACATTATAACGCCCACACTGCTGAAAGGGCGAGCATATTTGGCGTGATAGGGATGTGAACCCGCGACCCTCAGATTATGTAAATAAAGCATGATATGAAATGTGACAGTTGATTCCGCTATTCGGCGGGTGTGTAATTTACGTTATGTAACACAAATTTTGTTCCTTGATAGTATGAGTTATTTCTTAATTGCTTATGTTGTAATAGTACAGAAAATGGCCATTATTCCCTTCAAACTTTGCTTTTGTGACATGGATAGTAAAATTTAGCAAGTAACTTATTTTCTTTGTAAAAACGGGCAATTTTGCACATTTTCATTTACATAAAGTCTGAATATCAAGATTTATATGTATTTACACTAAAGTTATACAAAAATAAACAAAATGTTTAGAAGTGAGTAGTTCTTCGAGATTTGCGACTGTAATGTAAATCAATTTCACGTATCAGCGACCAAATATAGTCTCCAATCATGTTTTCGTTTAAGCTCTTTGGGGCGGCGTTTGTTTGTTTGTTTTAATTTCGCGCAGAGCTACACGAGGGCTATCTGCGCTAGCCGTCCTTAAGTTATCAGTGTAAGACAAGAGGGAAGGCGGGTAGTCATCACTACCCACCGCCAACTCTTGGGCTACTCTTTTGCCAACGATTAGTGGGATTAACCGGTACATTATAACGCCCACACTGCTGAAAGGGCGATCATGTTTGGTGCGGCAAGGATTCGAATCCGCGACTCTCAAATTACGAGCCGAACATCTAAACCCACCTGGAGATGCTGGGCCGGTAGCGGCGTTCAAAGTCCAGTATATCTTGGTGGAAGCTCTTGCCTTCCTCCTCCAAGTATGCTCCCATATTCTTGAATTTATCTAGATGAGCGTCAAGAATATGGACTTTCAGGGACATCCTGCAGTCCATTTTGTCGTAGTTCTTCACCAGAGTCTCAACCCGTTCAACATAATTTTTGACCTTGTGATTGTTCAAGAAGCCTCGAACAACTGCAACAGATCTGCCCCAAACTTTTCTTCCCCTTCCTACTGAGCTCCTGCGGGAATTATGTGCACTCCATGATCTTTTTTATTTGTGGTCCAATGAAGACACTAGCTTTGACCTTTGCCTCAGACAGCTTAAGGAAGAAGTCTCGAAGGTACTTGAAGGCTGCAGACTCATTATCAAGAGCTGTGACAAATTGTTTGATAAGACTCAATTTTATGTACAATGGTGGGAACAACACCTTCCAAAAGTCCAATAGTGTATCACACTTGACACTGTGCCTCCCCACAGAGAACTCGGTCCGTTGTGGCAAGTGCTTCCTGTTTTAGTGCGCCGCGGTGTCCCTGCTGTCTCAAAGGCAAAAATAACAGGGAAACTTGGTAAAGCCTCCTTGGAGACCCATCAGGAATGAAACCATTTTGAAGTCTACGATAACCTCATAGCCATACTCATCATACTTCAAGGCTTCTAGCAAGGTCTTGACGCTGTTGTATTCCTCTTTGAGGTACACCAAATGAGCCAGGGGAAGAGACGGATACTTATACCCGTTATGGAGCAGCACATCTTTGAGGATTTTGAATGAGCTATCAATGAAGAGGCGCCATTCGTTCGGGTTACAAGCAATTTTAATCACCTCACACAGACCGGATAAATTGTGACAGAAGCAGATCCCATCTTGGCGAGTGAAGTAGCTTGAGAAATGTCGGTGACGCTTCCTTTGACTTGCGACTCGCAAACTTTTATCTAACACATCCCACTCCTTGAGCCTAGATGTCAAAAGCTCGGCTCTCGACTTTATTAGATCAAAATCTCTGATCAAGTCATTAAGGGCTCTATGGTTTGGGTAGAATGGGTTTCTCTCACCAGCTTCACCTCTGAAATTGTAATCTGGATCTTCATTGTCTATCTCCTCTTCTTATTTACTTCTTACTTCTGAGGATGGCTGTTTTCTCTCTGGCGGAGTGAGTACAGGGAGTTCAGGGAAGTGTGATACTGGGGCGATGAATGATGGACGGTCCGGATATATCACAGCAGATGTATTTTTGCCAGCTCGGCGTTTGGAAGTGTCCACCATGTAGAAGTAGCAAATGCTTGAGTGGTCAATGGGTTTACGCCAAATTCTTGGAATAGTGAACTTCATGGCTCTCTTTTCCCCTCTGTAACATCCTGCAAAAGAGAAAAATAAAATTGTTATTATGAAGAATAAATTTATTTCATTAACTACTAATGTGTAAGAGGTTCTTGTAAAATATCTTATATGCGATATTTTTCTATACTATTGGAAATTTAAAGAATAAATTAAAATATATTTAAATTGTAAAAGGTCTAAATTTTGTATAATATAAAATCTTATTATTCAAGCAAGCAAAAATTGTCCATCTTACCCGCTAGAATTTTTCGCAGTGCTCGCAAGTAAAATGAGGTGCCCAGGGTTTGTCTTGATCCTCAACAAACATGTTGAAATATGATTTGTGGGCTTCAAACATTTTATCAGGTGCTGTCACAGAGTACGTTTTCGCTCTTGTCTTGATAAATTGGCCACATATATAGCAGAATGTGTCTGGATAATGCTTGCAGCTTCTTGATGCCTTTTCTGATAAAATTAGATAGGTCTATGTGTTCACTTTGGCAGTTAGAACTAAGCTGTGAGAAGTGGCCCCCTGTATATATATATTACTATGGAAAGTTCTAAAAAATTCTAAAATTTTCTTGAAATTTTTCGCAAGTTCTATAACATTCTTGAAAATTCTTGTAAGTTCGAAAAAAATCTCTATCAGCTACTCAGCACTGAATGTAAATTGGTAAATTTGAAAATTTTATTACCCAGGTCACAAAAGCAAAGTTTGAAGAGAAAAATAGGTCTTTTCCATTTACTTTAGGCATAAGCAATTGGGAAATAGCACTTTCTGCCCAGGAACAAGAACAAGTAAAAATTTTGTTACATAGCGTAATTGTCATTTTTCTTATCGGTAGTTCACAATTAAGATGGACATGCACTTAGCTCGGAGTCAGTAACCTGGTCTCTTAGATAATGTGCAACTGATTGAAAATATCTAATTCCATGCTTCCTAACACAAAAAGACATCTTGTACTAAACATAAAACATGCTTAAAACAGAAACATATTTTTTTCCAAAACAGTTAAACACAAAACATACTTTATTTTTAAAAACCTCAAAATATACTATCTTAAATAGAATTAATATAAACTTGTTTCGTTAAATACAACTAATAATAACTTATTTCAACAGACACAGCTGATAAACAATTTTCCATTATTCACAAATAAAAACAAAATACTTCATTAAACACAGTAAAAGTTTGGTTTTTTATTTATAACTATTTATAACTTATATTACTTCCACTTTTCATATTGTTTTCCTTCTTCAAACATTCCTTACTCCAGTATTATTTCAACATTTCATGTTGTTTTCCTGATTCGAACATTCTTTATTCCTGTATTACTTCCACTTTTCATGTTGTTTTCCTTCTTCGAACATTCTTTATTCTTGTATTACTTCCACTTTACATGTTGCTTTCCTTCTTCGAACATTCTTTATTCTTGTATTACTTCCCCTTTTCATGTTGCTTTCCTTGTCCGAACATTCTTTATTTCTGTATTACTTCCACTTTTCATGTTGTTTCCCTTCTTCAAACATTCTTTATTCCTGTATTACTTCCACTTTTCATGTTGCTTTCCTTCTTCGAACATTCTTTATTCTTGTATTACTTCCCCTTTTCATGTTGCTTTTCTTGTCCGAACATTCTTTATTTCTGTATTACTTCCACTTTTCATGTTGTTTCCCTTTTTCAAACATTCTTTATTCCTGTATTACTTCCACTTTTCATGTTGCTTTCCTTCTTCGAACATTCTTTATTCTTGTATTACTTCCCCTTTTCATGTTGCTTTCCTTGTTCGAACATTCTTTATTTCTGTATTACTTCCACTTTCATGCTTCTTTCCTTACACAAAAATTTCCTTTTTCTTCCACTCTCTGGTCGAACTGATTTCCCCGAACAATTTTCGACGCAATTGACTTGGAAGTTTTTATAAAAATTTTCCTTTCACTTATTATTATCCTAAACTTTGTTTCTAAGCAATGATTAATAACTACATTTTTATACGGAACGTTTGGTCGTTAAATACACATTTACGTATGATATTTAGAATAAATTAAAAGAAAAAAATGACTGTATCCTCATGTGACTCTACTAGGAACTTCAGTTGCTTTAGTTTGATGTCAAGTTCGTTTTTACTTTCATCCATTTTAGTGTGATTGCTAAAACTGCTTGCTATTCATCGACTCTGATGTGACAGTTACGATATGCTTCATGTATTTTTATAAATTATTTACTCTCATTCAGAAGATCTTATTAATAATTACTAGTGTAGTTTCACCCACCAAGATCAAAACGATTAGTTTTCCTGTTGTCAAGTTTTTGTGAATAATAAACAAATTGAGAAACTAATAATAATTAATAAAGTATAGCTTTAACAGTGTAGTATATATCACGTAATGTCCTTGTGTGTTGTGACATTAATGAAATTGATGTTTAAGTGGACTTTACCAATATAAATCATTTCAAACTCTAACTATTGTTCATGGAACATGAAAATATATACACTGTTATATCCCAACCGCCTCGAGACCAGGAATTTACCGACACTGTGTATATCATGGTGTGGTTCACATATTCTTTTATATTTCCACACAAAAACTTTACAAACAATTATTTATCTAAACGTTTGAGATTTATGTGTTATTTAGTTATTTCAATGTTTATATTAAAAGAAATCACCTTTATTATATTATATTATTCCAGTGGAAGATCACGAATGTAGAGTATTCCTGTCGAGGTTTATTATTTGTCTTTTTTTTTTTTCCAACAAGGATCTTACCCTGTCATACCAAAAATGCTCGCTCTTTGAATCGTGACGGTCAATCCCACTATTCGTTAGTAAAAGAGTAGCCCAAGAGTTGGCGGTGGGTGGCGATAAGTAGTTACCTTCCCTCTAGTCTTACACTCCTAAATTAGGGACGGCTAGCGCAGATATCCCTCGTGTAGTTTTGCGCAAAATTCCAAAAACAAACAAACAAGGATGTTACATCGTTGCAGTGCCATCTATGGCCATTTTCTTTCATTTATGGTTTTATATATGTGTATTTTATCGATTTTCAATGGTGTAGATTGTGTGGTTCTCTCACCATCAGTACTTCTATATCAAAGTTATTTTGTGTCAATCCTACATATATATATATATAACATTTGTCAACCCTGGATATGTACATACACACACACGTACACGACATTAGTCACTCCTGGATATGTACACATATCCCTGGATATACATATGTGTGCGTGTGCACATGACAGTAGTCAGTTCTGGATATCTATACGCATAGATATAAATAACATTTTTCAACCTTGGATATGTATATGGATTTTATATGAAATTTCCAACATAAGCTCTACAAAACAATATTTCTAGTAATTTTCTGTTATTATTTACGACTAGCAAAATCTGTTTATGTAGTCCAGTTTTGACGTACATGTGTTTATGTTTTCACAGTTATATTCTTCAATTGTCTGAGAGCGAGAGTGTATACATCACGTGATAAATAATGTATATTTCACGTAATACATAAAAATTAAAGTGTACATAGCGTTTCAGAGGTGTTAGATATATATATACATCATGTTATCGAGATTATTTATTTACAAATGAATCGAAACAAAAGGTTTCATCAACAAATGAACATGGATTGTTAAGCATTGTTCCACTGTTTCGTGGTAAGTCCTACTATTATTTCATAGACCCTGATATACTATTTATATATACCTGTTTGAAAGTCCTGGATGTCACTACCTGTGATATTTGTTGACCATGCCCCCTTAATGCTGCGTTTATGAAGGTATAGCTCTAAAACACTGGGTTTGATTTCCCACGATGAATACAGTACAAATCTACCATTGTATAAGTTTGGACTGTGAAACAAGAGTTATAGACACCTACCATGTTCCTAGTATTACACCATTCTATTCCACGTGTTGAGATATTTCGAAACTAATTTTATATTTATTTTTACACATATATATTAGTGTTTTCTATGTTATTGTGATTATTTTCTCCGGGACACAATCACGTATTAACCAATATTCCTGCATTCATTGAAATAGATTGCCGAGACTATGGAGTTTCATAGAAAAACATATTATTCTATCTACCTTGTACTATAAATGTATGAAATATATCGTTTCATGACAATAAACAACATTTTCGAAATATCCGTGTTTAAAGCAGTTAGCATTTTTACAGTTTTATTTTTCAACATCATTTTCACCAATATTTTATTTACTTATTTATAAGCTTACAAGTACAATCTAATTACAATAGAAATTACAATTAACCCAGAGCATTTAGTTCACCCGAGTTGATATCATTATCCATTTACTGTTTACTAAATGATATTTAAACAAAACACTGTTTAATTAATCACGATTTATAAGTATCTTTGATAAAGTTATCCTAAATATTAAAGCGGCATACCAGGTGTACCATTCGCTAACTCACCCTTAGGGTACTTTTGTCTGCTAAAATACTACGATACGAAATGTATTCTTGAGGCAGGGAGTCTCGAATCCTAAAATTTACATTTTTTGCACAGTAACAACACGACCACACCTTGGGAGCATTTCAGAATCACTCACATGGTGTTTATGCAGTATCAGTACACCAACAATGGAATTTTTAAATCACCGAGTTCGTATTTAAAAATCATCAACTCTGGTGTTTTCATAGTCCACGTGGTAACAGTTTGCTTGCTACAATTTTTATGCTTTCGAAACACTGTGACGTTGAAGGATAAATACTTTCTTAATAAGTATATTAAAATAAACAGTATCCTTATTACGAATGTGCATTATTAGTATCTTGTACTTCGCACACAGTTATATCCACATGCTCAGTTTTCTTAGTTTATTGTCTGAAAATGGCAGGTTAGGTTTTAATGGTCTTAAATGCAAGTATTAATAAAAATACATATACATCGCTAAATAAAAGTTACTGTATGTCTGACTATTGGACTTGTAAAAGGGAACTAAACAGGATAGGAATGGAAGTGGACATATCACTTAATTCGGATAATGATCACCTAGCACACTGAGTTGTCTCGACTTTACATAGAGAATAAAATACTACGAGTTTTCTCAAGTTCAGTAGCAAGTCCTACAAAACTGTTTATTTAGCGATGTTTTTCTTTTCCTAATACGTGTTTGTTTACTTCTATATATGAAAGCGCAAATCATTCTCTCTGTGTGTGTGGGTCTGCTACTTATACAAGACCAATTCTTTAAAACTACGAATTCCACATTAGCGGTACAACTTTGTGCAGAAAGGGATAAGGATTATGTGGCTGTTATGAAGTAAAAAATTAAAGCCAAAATGATCAATGTAACAAATTTTGGCAAATAGAACGATCAACTAGTCTCATCTTCAAATAGTCATATTTGTTTTGGTGATGTATTTACGTTTTTCTCTATGTGAGAACATATTATTATTTTATCCATCATAAATTATATATAAAACGATTTGAAAACATTGTGGAGTCTTCATTTGTGATATTTTCCTTCTTCTCTCTTCTTTTGCCGCCCCCCGCTAGTACAGCGGTAATTTTACGGATTTAAAACGCTAAAATCAGGGGTTCGATTCTCCCCGGTAGAGTCAACAGGTAGCCCCATGTGGCTTTGCTATAAGAAAACACACTCTTTCCTTTTTACAAATACATATCTACTCTGTAACTCTCCTTAACTAAAAAATAAACAAGTGATGTTTTCTTTTGAACAGGCACGTACAGTCGCTCAACTTAATAGGCTTGCTTCACATTTTGTTTTACTTTCGTATACTCGCATGAATAACGTTTCGTATCAGCAAATTCTCATTTACGTTGTGTTGCAACGAGAAAAGAATAAAGCAATTTTTCGTCAAATGGAACGATGATACAATAATAATACGTTGTAAGTGATAATTGACCACACAGCTGAAATCAGGGCAAAAAATGAAGGATTTTATTTTTCAAAAATTTGAAATTTCACACAACGTTTGTGCAAGAAACAAGAGCAATTTACGAGGATTTTATTTTATTAAAATAGCTTTATGAATTTTTTTGCATATTATTATTTTTATTGATTTAAGTGAAAATATTTAGTTAGGTGAAACATCATTTTTATTATTTCAAAAAATCACGATGATTGATTTAATCATAGCGGCTCAGGATACTTAAAACCATCTTCATCCGAGAGATATCGAGTAATATACTAGTTTTACATACTATGTTATAGGTTAAGTATTCTAAAGCCTTATGAATTTTTCATAGATAATAAAATAAATAGTCAAAGACTGGAAGAACTGTTTTACTATATCAAATTATAGTTGCTGCTAGAACTTGATAGGTGGCAGGCCATTTGAAGAAAGATGACGATGAACCATTCGCCTACTTTCGACTTTGTTACGCTCTCGATAGCTAAAAAGCGACATATACAATGGAGATAGAGCGACTTCTTACCTACCTTCTGATGACCTATGGAGAAGAAAATCCAGGTGAGTTTTGTATTGCCTTAATACGGATGTCCCTGGCGTCTCAAATCTTCTTCCCTCAGTGTTTATAACTGTTGATCTATGATAGTACTAAAATTTAATTGAGTCGTTCAGTTAAAAGTTTCTATAAAAAACATAAAACATCGAATGAACACATCAAACAGCCTAGTTGTGACTTCTACTCAATACTAGCTTATCATAAAACATCGAATGAAGATAGCAAACTGTCTAACTGTAACTTTACTAAGTACAGCCAGAAACTCTGATTTCATAGTCTTCCTTACTTATGTGAATCAACATTCAAATATCTATTCATCCTTTAAATCCTAATTGCCCCATTTCGTACAGAAATAAAGGATTAAGTATTGCTTCAGACTGAAATGTGTATTTCGTCTTAATAATTATTTTGCCAGTCACTGTTCTTCTGAGATAATTAAGGAAAAACCATGAAATTCATGTTTCCTGCTGTCGCTTATCAACTTTAAGTTCATTAGTTTTTAAACTTAGTTTCCAGTGTAAAAAAGAAATATTTCTAACATTTTTCATTCACTTCAGAAGAGCTAGCCAGATCTTAACAACACGGCATCAACAATTGGAAATGTTAACTTTTTATACCTAAAACAATAATTAATATTCATGAAACTAATGAATGTAAAACTAACGCTATACAAAGTTGTAAATACTTCTTATCGCGGTGACAATAAACATGCATAGAGGAAGCAAATATTATAATGAAGTGAAACACTGAAAATAGAAATAAAGATGGAAAAACAATTCACAATAAATTAAAAAAAATGAAAACATATAAATACACAAAATAAATAGAGATAAAGAAGAAATAAAAATAAAAATATCGAAAATAAAAATCAAATTCAAAAACAATGTTTGAATCTGGAAGATCAAAATTATAATAAAGAAACTTAAATGAAATATTAGAAATTATACTAGCATTAAAAAAACGAAACAAAATAACAACAAACTACTGTGAATTTCCGTGCAAAAACGCCTGATCCAGTCTTAACAGTTTTAATGTCACTTATAACAGAATGGATGAAACTGTTGTTTAAAATTTGCTGCTACACAAAAGACTAAATATGGAACACAATAAAATTGTCTCTGATATTACTGAGTCGTCCGAGAACTTTTCCACTAATGGAGAATTTTGAATCATTACAATGTTCCTAAATTCATGTGGAAACTTTGTTGCTGTTGTTTTTGTAGGTGATATTTAAAACAGTTATTAGACAAAAAGTGGTGCTCAGGTTTAAACAAGAACTGCTGTAATCAATAATATATATTTGTATTACAACTTTATAACTTTGAAGAGTTACATTAACTCGTATTCTTTTTACTTAGGCGCTATTTGTTTGCTTCTATCAAGTCCCATTTTTATTTTATGTAAGTCCCAAGAGATATTTTTAATAACTTTTTATTGATGTCGAGTTATATTGTTTTGAATATCATCGTTTCTTTCGAAAGTTGACTTTCATTTATGAGGTTCAATTCGCAATGCTACTGATAATTTTACACAATGTTATAATTATTGTCCCTATATGTAACTTATATAAGATAAAACATTTCAGCTTTAACAAAATTATGATGACTCGAAATAAAAATACATTTATTTCATAAACGAAGTGTATTACTAACTGGTGCTGCCATCTACCTTCATTACAAACAATGAAAATATAGATTCTTACCAAAGTTGCCTTTTTTTGCTCAGCCTGTCTTTACATTAATTATAATTTTCTATGTACATAGAATTGAACATATTTCCTGCATATCAAACATGTGCTTAATTTGTAATAGAACAATAATATTAAATGTGTATCGAGATATTTTTGGTTCTCTGTGTTGAATGAAAATTTCTGTGATTAAATGGTGAAAGTTAGTACACAAACTGTTTTAAGAAATGTGTTTTGTATTAAAACAGTACTAATACAATAACAAGCACGAAGGTTAAAACAGTTTTAAACATATATATTTTAATTGACAAATCTTACGTTCTTTGGTTCTGTGACGTACTTCGTAATTTAAAGTTCATGGCAGAAATATACCTAATTTGTGTGGGATAAGAGAGACTTGCAGTAGTCTAATAAGCTTATAGATTTTTTAATTATTCACGACTAATAAAGTTCGTTTGTTTCATAATTTTAGTGACACTCCACAGCACGTTTACAATCTGTTCGCAACTTCTAATTTCTACCTATTTTGCACTATTTTGGGCTATTTCTTCTGAAAAAAATAGACTCGGTATGGTCAGGTGGTTAGGGTGCTCGACTCGAAATATAAAGGTCATGGGTTCAAATCCCCATCACACCAAACATGCTCGCTCTTCCAGCGTTATAAAGTTACGGTCAATCCCATTATTCGTTGGTAAAAAAGTAGCCCAAGAGTTAGCGATAGGTGGTGATAGTCTTACACTACTAAATTAAGAACAGATGACCCTCGTGTAGCTTTGCACGAAATTCAAGAAACAAACAAACTTCTAAAAACTGTAGTTCTATACAACAGCGATATGAGCTGACCAATCACTGACATTTTAAGGCAGTCCTTTTAAACAGTTTATCCTATACTGTTCCACTAAAACAAGCTAAAGTAAGCCTCGCATCTTATTTTCGTTTATCAGTTATATTTGTCCAGTTCCCCAGTCCTGCTCCATTATAGCACCCACATGTTGTTTCAAGTGTAAACTGCCCATCCTCTTAAACACTTTATAATATTGACGTTCAACACGCAGGGAAGACACTGAGCTTCCAGGAAGTCGTACTCTGAGTTCGACCCTTACCAGTTTTAGTGGCAATCGGATCATCTGTTCGACAGCTATAGGAGGTCACATATACAAACTTTTATAAAATAATGATGTGGATTATATAGAATTAACAAAAAATACACTAACTTTAAAAAGCTCTGCAATACTGTAACTGACGATTTCACGCAAACGAGTTACCTACATGATCACACGCAGGATTTGTTTTGAATTTCGCGCAAAGCTACATGAGGGCTATCTACGCTAGCAATCTATAAATTAGCAGTGTAAAACCAGAGGGAAGGCAGTTAGTCATCACCACCCACTGTTTGTCTACTCTTTTACTAAAGAATAGTGAGATTGACCGTCGCCTTATAACGCCCCAACGGCTGAAATGGCAGGCATGTTTGGTGTGATGGGGATTCGAACCCGCGACCCTCAAATTACGAGTCGAGTGCTTTAACCACCTTGCAACGCCGGGTCATCATACGATGTACATAGTGTAAGAGGTTAAGCTTCCAAATTATACCAGGTGCATATTTTTATTGAAAAACGTCCTAGTTCTTTATTTAGTTCCTATTTGTTTTTGCGTAATAGATAATTAAAATCACTATAATATTTCAAGATTGTATAAGTCAAAATTCAGGAAAAAAATGGAAATGGTACCAGTAATAATTCAGGCTTGGAAAACATAACACATTCTTTCAAAACATTGGTCCTCTAGCGGCACAGCGGCACGTCTGAGGACTTGCAATGCAAGAAACTCGGTTCAAATTCTCGTGGTGAGTAAAACACAGCCTATTGTGTAGATTTGTGCTCAACTACAAACACACAAATGGGTCAAATTATAGCCCTAATATATGTTATGTGCCATTTTTCTAGAGTTACATGATTAATTGTCTCATTTTTACTGGACACTGTCTGGATCGATCAGTAATAACACTGGGACCAGCATTTGTATTTTACCTCGATAGGTACTTATAAAACTTCTAGGCGAAAAAAAGAGAAACAATAATTGAAACGTAATTATCTTTAAAACCTCCAGGGGGGAGAAACTATCATATCTAAAGTACAGATTAATATCTGTACCTCACTTAATAAACTCAGTATACCTAAAACCTGCTTATGCTCAGGTAACCACAGAAGCTAGTATACCTAAAACCTGCTTATGTTCAGGTAACCACAGAAGCTAGTATACCTAAAACCTGCTTATGTTCAGGTAATCACAGAAATTAGTATATCCAAAACCTGCCCATGTTCAGGTAATCACAGAAGCTAGTATACCCAAAACTTGCCCATATTCAGGTAATTACAGAAACTAGTATACCCAAAACTTATGCCTATCATTGAAGATAACGTTGATTGTACTAGTATTTATGAAAACTAATTGGCTGCACTGGCTGGCCACTTTATCAGAACGTATACGTAATAAATATTTAGGCTACCCTTCGTATGAACACCCACAAGAAGACGGGTCACAGAATCCACAAGAAGCTAGCATATATCACGAAAGATTTTTTCCTCATCCAGACATTGATATTCTACACAGTTAATGGAGCGAAGTAGACAGAAGATAATGAAAACAAACACGTCTTTCAGATTCATCACACAGATGATGAACTGAATTGTGGTGGCGAAGAGAGATACTTTAACTTGGTTCAAGCCTCGAAAGATTGGGTTACTACTTTTAAGATGTGAAGTCGACGTCAAACAAAAGAGACGTTTATGCCGTTCATATAAAAGATGTATTTGCTTATCCGTAGACCCACGTGGCGAATTACGCACATGCACGTCATTTCAACATTTCTTCGAAGACTTACTGAAAAAAAAACAACAACAAAAAACTCCGTGTACAATTGTACTCAAAAATGTGTATACTTTTGTAAAGTCCAAACTTGTACATTCAATAATTTTCGTCGTCATTACTGACCATAAGTCAAGGAGTTTAGTGTTGTAAGTCGTAAAGTGACAACTGAGGAGGGGTCATCACGGTAAAAATTCTATAAATAAAATCAATGATTAATTAATTACAATTAATTTTGCGTTAATAGGGCGTGGCTACTAAATTATATAAGTTAGAAACTAATTATCTAGTGATTATGTTCCTCATATGGAGAGGGTTTAATAACGAAACGCTTTAAATTATTAACAAATAAGAGAAGAGACATTTGTGATTTTTTGTTGTTTCTTATTTGAGGTCATTGAGAAAGTTAAATTATGTAGCACCGTAGCCAGAACCAATACTCTATCGAGGCCAAACATGCGATTTTATTTATAACGTACGATTATATGTGCATGTGGTGTGGGCGCGCGAGTGCAAGAGGATTGTTTGTTTGTTTTTTGAATTTCGCACAAAGCTACTCGAGGGCTATCTGTGCTAGCCGTCCCTAATTTAGCAGTGTAAGACTAGAGGGAAGGCAGCTAGTCATCACCACCCACCGCCAACTCTTGGGCTACTCTTTTACCAACAAATAGCGGGATTGACCGTCACATTACAACGCCCCCACGGCTGAAAGGGCGAGCATGTTTGACGCGATGGGGATGCGAACCCGCGACCCTCAGATTACGAGTCGCACGCCTTAACACGCTTGGCCATGCGGGGCCGTGCAAGAGGAAGCCATAAAACCACCGAGGAAATGACCTCTGTTTTCTCACAACTAGTGCAGGCTACAGGGAATTTATAAGATTTAGTTTTTGATATTTGCGGACAACTACATAAGGAATTGACAATCTAGGACAGTGGTGGGCAACTCCATGGCCACTGGCCACATGTGGCTAGCTCAAGTTTAGGAATAAACTTTTTTTCATCATTTATTTTTTATCACAAATTTAGTAATCAGCAACTGCAGTGTCACAGACTCCGCGCATTTTATAACGTCAGTCTGGTTTAGGTTTGTTTCGCATGCACTTACAAACATTTTAATTATGCAACTTTCAAGTGTTTAAATATATTTTGTTTTTAATCTCGTAATATGGATGAGTGGAATAGTTTGAAAATGAAAGAATCCAGATGATGGTGAACACTCAGAAAATAAAGACAATTCGATTGATTCTGGCATTAGTGTTGAAAAGAGGATGGTGTGAGACTGGAAAAACATGAAACGAGAATTTAATGAAAGTTGAGAGTTGAAATTTGTATTGATTAAAGCAAACAATAAATCAGTGTGTCTTTTGTGTAACAAAGGTTTTAGGAATAATAAAGGATACGACCTTAAGCAATACTTTAACCATTTTCACAACGGATTTGATGTAAAATTTCCAGTTTGTAGCAAAAATGGTATGAATAAAATTAGCCGTCTGAAAGCACAACTTCATTAACAAAAGAGAGGCCTAAAAAGATTTTTATCATCGATAGAACTGTTACATTAGCTAGTTACAAAGTAGCTTGGATTCTAGCTAAAAAAATCATTTTCTGATGCTGAACTTGTAAAAGAAATATTGATTGTGGTCATTGAAAATGAGAATTATGATTTAAAAATAAAAAACGATATTCTTCAAAAGGTAAGTTATTTGCAATATAACCGAAGAACAATTGTGCGCAGAATGTTAAAGTTAGTGAAAGACATAGAAATTCAGTTGCTTGAACAACTAAAAGACTGTTTGTATATTTCTTTAGCACTAGATGAGTCAACACATGTTAGTGACACTGTACAGTTGAGGGAAGAAACGTTTGGCCTTTGTGGATTACGAGATCAAACATGTGAAAATAACATCTTTAAAAAATTTATTGAAATGTCAAAATATTCAATCTGAATTTTAGAAAACTGGTTTCTGTCACAACAGACGGTGTTCCCACCATGACTAGGGAGAAATTAGGATTTGTTTCTCTTTTGAAGTAGCATTTAATCGAAAATAACGTGAAGTCCATGCTGTCATCTTTTCATTGCATTTTGCATCAGGAAAATTTATGTGCTCAGATATCTGAAAGTGATGAATTGAAAAAATTGATGGACATTGTAAAAATTGTGAATTATATTAGAAATGGAAGCTCTCTCATTCATCGACAGTTTGCTAAGCTTTTGAAGAAAAGCAGTGACTGTACTTTTGATGATCTCACTGATTTTGCAAATGTAAGATGGTTAAGTAAAGTAAAAGTCTTGGAACGATTTACTTCCTTATTTCCTTAAATAACAGACTATCTTGTTGAAAAAGGTAAGATTGAAAATGTCCCTGAAATTGAAACCTTGTCATAACAGTGTGATTTGCACCTTCTGTGTGACATGATGGCTCACTTGAATAATTTGAATACGAAGCTTCAGGGAAGAGGTAAAATAATAAGGTAAAATAATAATTTCAATTAAAGCTAAACCTTCTTGCGGAACAATTACAAAAGAATGATTTGACACACTTTGCTTTGTGTATTTTGTGTTTGTATCTTTTTTATAGAAAAGTCACATCGAGCTATCTGTTGAGCCTACCGAGAGGAATCAAACCCCTGATTTTAGCGTTATAAATCCGGTTAATAATATCCGTTATAATAGCGGTATTAGCGGGTGGCGACACATTTTCCAAAGTTGAATAGTTTTCTAGAAAATAATAAGGATCATTATTTCTCTAATACTGAAGATGATCTGTATGTAAACTGGATCAAACTTCTACCTCAAAAATTTAAATCACGTTTCTCCGAATTTAAAAATTTGAAAATGATATTTGAATTTTTGCATGATCCATTTTAATTTGACTCAGGAAGGAAATTACATCTTTGTTGTCTTTGGGTAAATGTGGATTTGAAGACGAGATGCTCACCCTGCAAAGTGTAAAACACATTAAAAGGTAAACAAAAATGTTCTATCAGAGAGATGAGGCTCACTATTCTGATAAATGAGAGTCTTCCAAATTTAAAGATAGCAATTTCAAAATTATTTTCCATGTTTGGATCCACATGGGTGTGTGAGTCAACATTTTCTACGCTAGGTTTTCTTACGTCTAGATACAGAACTTTGCTTACTGACATAAATTTAGAGGCAAAGTTCAAATGCTCATTGAGCAAAGATATTAAGTCAAATTTCACGAAACTTGTTGATGAAAACCACAATCAATTTTCACATTGAAAGTTAGTTGAAATGCATTGATTTTGATTAAACTATCATCTTTCAAGTTTCTTTTTTTTTAATAGTGTGGCCAACGTTGTTTTCATCAGCCACAGTTGTGGCCACTATGAAAAATAAGTTGCCCACCCTTGGTCTAGAAAGACGGCAGCTAGTAAATAACTCCAAACATACCCTAAAATACAACATCGATATTTTAACTTCGTTCTTTTAGTGCACCTACTGTCCCAGAACACATAGCGCGAATTTGCGACATTAAAACCTGAATCTTCAATTCTAGGATTTATAATTGATGTCCTGCTCGTGTTGAATGTGCGTATATACTTTACACCGTGCGAAGATCGACAAGGGGTTATCTGTATTCTGCCGACTGTAAGTATCGAAATCCGGTTATTAGAGTTTTAATTCCTTAGTCGTATCAATGTCAGACCCTTTCACTAAATAGGGGCGTATCTTCAGGACGTGAGACTTGGAATAATATGTGTTTAAATAAAACATTATATTTTGTTGCAAGGTTACGTTGTTTGAATTTCGTACAAAACTACACGAAAACTATCTGCACTAGCTGTCTCTAATTTAGCTGTATAAGACTAAAGGGAAGGTAGCCAGTTGTTCACCACCACTCACCGCTAATTCTTGAACTACTCTTTTGCTAACGAATAGTGGAATTATCTGAAACAATATAACGTCTCCATAGCTGAAAAGGAGAGCATGTTTGGTGTGATGGAGATTCGAACCAGCGACTCTCATATTGCGAGTCAACCGCCCTAACCACCTAGCCATGCTTGGTCTCGTATGGTCACATAAGACTGAAATATAAATTATGAAAAACAAGTAGTGCATAATAAAAAATGCATCTGTAAAACAAAAAACAAAAACTATCAACATAGACACGTGGTTTTTTGTAATCGTTAAGATTATGAAGAAAGAAAAACATTATGTGAAGGTTAAACATGTCGGATTGCACATTTTACTGAAAAGTTTAAAATATTCGTAAACGGTTGTTAACACAAGAACTCTTATAGGGAGTTCTCTTCTTTTATTGTGTTGTTAATAGGCTCGCTAATAGGTTCGAAACTAGTTAAACAGATTATGACACACTTTCCGAACAGAAAACTGTCTGGTTGACCTCGGTGCTATCGCTGCTGTTCGCCAACGTGGAACGCAGTAAACCGTCCCGTTTCACGGTTATAGACAGACAGTTGTGATACGGAAACACCAACTAGTTCCTTGTAAATGAAAAATGTTTAAATTAGGATGTGTAAATTGATAAATGAATGATTTACAGTCTTCACCAACCTCTTCTGAAAAAAGGACGTCACAGCTGTCATCCCAAACAGAAAATAATTTCTTCACACATTGCACCAATAGTTATATCGATCTGTTGAAGGTCACAAACGACTTTATTAATGCGTTTTATTTGGAATACACCAGGTGATATAGTTTTGATAACACGACTTCGTATCTGTTTTGTTTCTTTGTTTTATTAAGTTCGCGCAAAGCTACTCGAGAGCTACCTACGCTACCCATTCCGAATTTAGTAGTCAAAGACTAGAAGTAAAGCAGCTAGTCATCACCACCCTTGACATATGGCCTGTTATTTTACCAATGAACAGTGGGATTGACCGTCACATTATAACGTACCAATGGCTGGAAGGGCGAGCATATTTGGTGAGATGGGGATTCGAACCCACAACCCTCTAATTGCGAGAGTCACCAAGTTTGACAAAGATTGTCTGCTAATGTTTTGAATAATATTGTAAAATGGTGTCTCATTAACTATAATGTTGGTTTGGAAACAGTCATGTATACTTCTAGAAGAACTACTAATAATCAATTCACAACTGCATTCGTTCAGTTGCTCTCCACGTAAGAAATATATCTGTACGTCTTTGATGGTTAGTAATGGTCCATGGGCTAGTTATCAGATTAAACTGTGACAAACCACTTCACTACGACTTTATGATACTAGATAATACACAGACTACAAAAACTACGTGTAACTCTGTCTTAAGAATTAACACGTTTACAGCTAATACTTAAGCCTAACTTGTTAATTCATAAGTCAATTACTACATATCAATATCTGTTGTTAACGTTTCATTTACTTTTATAAATATTTCGTAGAATGTTTTGTATATCTGTGATAAACATCACAATAAATGGACACATTATTAAAATACAGTACATAAATGAAACAAACAAATAACTATTATTTAAGTGCAATAATATGAAACAGATAAATAACTGTTACATAAGTATTACAATAATAATAAAACATGTAAATACAAATGAAGGCTTGATTAACGTTTGTGTCTTTTAAAAAATCGTAACAGACAGTGGTGATTAACAACAATGCATACCCACTAAAAAAAAAAAAATGGACAAAAAGAAATTAAACAAGCACGTGAGAATTCGCAAAAAAAAAGAGTGAAAAACATATTTCGGGTTATTAAACTTCGAGTGAATGAGAAAAACAAATAGCAAGATAACTATTGCATCTATTACCTAAAAATTGATAGATTAATAAACGAATGTTAAAGATATTAATGTCTAATTTACTGTTAATTTACTATTAATTTCATATCTAAAAGTTAAACTGCTTAAAATAATACAGCATTACACGTTTTGTGTGTATCTATATGTGATGTACATTTTTTCAATGATCTAAGCATAGAACGTAATGTTAGTATTATAGCTCAATCAACAACATCTGCGTATACGCAGGTGACAAAAATAGGTGGTGTAAGCCGGGAAAAACAGGTGGTTAAGATGATAAAACCGTTTCCTAGAAGTAAAAATTATGGGATGGCCAGTACGTTTCTTTGTCTTATTCAGTTTCACACAAAGGACTATCTACGTTAGCCGTCCCTAATTCTGAAGTGATAAACTAGAGAAAAGACATCTAGCTACTCAACACCACCTACCTTCAACTCTTGGGTTACTTCATATCAACGAACAGAACTGACATTCACATCATAGAGCGCCACGGTTTAAAGGGAAAACATGTTCAATTCATAAACAAATAAATTACGAGTCGATAACCGCTTAAAAACAACAACAAAAATCTAAACAGAATCATTCTCTTTACTTTAGTCTCCGTTCTGGGGGTATCAAAACCAAAATTTCAGTGTTATTACCCTGCTGAGCTACTTGAGAGCGTAGAAAACGAATCTATTAGGTTATCTTATCACTAAGTTACAATACGATTTAAAGCTTAAATTGAAAACCAGCCATTAAAAGAACAGAAGTTAATTTATAATCATGAACATAATTCTCTTAAAAATGTAATCATGCATCACGATAGCATAATAAGTATAGAACAAAACTGCACAAAAAACACCTTAAAAAGTAAAGACTTTAAAACCTTTACTGTTGACTGCTAAGGCTGTAAGCATACAATAATATACACAATAGGTGTATTAAATTTACAAGGACAAGAAATTTTGCTCGAAACTGCCCATTTGTAATTATTATTATACAACAAAACCGTCTTAGTATATTGTGCTAAATCATTTTGTACAATACCAAATAAGATATTACGAAGTTCTTAACGGTATTGAAATGTCGATCTCTTTGTTTTGTATTTTACACGAACTAAAACAACAACAACAACATAATGTTAGCTTTCTTAAAACTAGGTGGTGTTTCCTTTATGTATGTCTGCGGACTCCCACTGCTAGAAACTGGGTTTCGATACTCGTGGTGGGCAGGGCACAGACAGCCCATTGCGTAGCTTAATCACAAACAAATCCGTTAAAAAGCTTTGTTACAGGGTAAAACAGGAATTACTAGCAATGATCGATGAACATTAGGTGAGTGTAATATGTAGTTACTCAATGCTTTGTACACTTTACAGTCAGTGCTGTTAAGGAGTCAAACCCTATATTACATATGAAGTAAAGGAGTAAAAAATATTAATACACTAAATATTAATTTTTTTTACATATCTTCCTATAATAATTACTTTAAAATACATAATATTTATTTAAAGAGATGTTTTAGGCGTATATATTATATTTCTAAAGGTTGATTTTCAACTGGTACGATTTTATACGTACTTAGTGGAAGTTATGTCTTAGATTAGGGGTATATTTGCCCATTGCTACGCACTAGATATAAATAATTTATTTACGCAGAAATTATAAATGCTTACTATTTTCTCCATAACAATTTCCAGCTAGAGTTTAACATTTTACATCTCGAATAATGTGATCAAATAGTCAATAGCTACAGTAAATAATCATGAACTGTATAGCTAACTGCTAGCTATGTTAATTATTATTACACTGTAAAGAGTTAGCTACAATATCAACTAATACTGTGTCCATAGTTAAGCGTTAAACAAGACAGCAAACAAAATACATAAAAAAATTGGGAATTTAAAAATCTACAAATAGTGAACGTAAAAACATAAAAATAAAGTTGTAGATAATGTAGACATTAGTTACTCACACTACCCTATTTTGGTTCCATGATGTAACCTAGGATTACATTGAATTTAATACTACATCTTTTTTGTTGTTTTTTAGCACAGTGTAAAAAAAAATCAAAACTTAAGTGCACTGTATAAGCTTTAGATCTTCCTATGGCTCAACAATAAACTCGAGGGTTGAGCTAAAATCGGATTTCGATACTTAATATGGCAAAATAAAGATAGCCCTTGGTGTAGCTTTGCGTTTAACAACAAGAAATAAAACAAAAAAAAACTTTATATCTTGGAAGTTGATGGTTGTAAACAAAGAATACACAGAATGATTAAAATTTTTTTTGGAATTATTCCCTTATGTTTCATCGCAAATTAGGAAACAAAAGCTTTTACCTACAAAGTGATGTTTTAAAATAATAACAGCTTAAGCTGTTTTTCATAAAAGGGTATTAGATAGAAATCCCACCTAACACAGCTTTGTACATGTTTCTTTCTGAATTATCCTACAAATATACCGAAGGGTTATTTCCACATGACAATTTCTAATTTTAAAATGATAGACCAGAAGAGAGGAAGACGGTCAACAGCAGCCGCCGTGATCTAGAATTTTTCGACTGAAAAGTGGAATTTGACCATCACTCTTCTAAGTTCACCCACCTACCGAAAATGAAGAGGGAGTTGTGTAAGAAGAGGAGGCGAACCACGAATCTTCGGATTCACAGTGCGAGCACACTTAGTTCTAGAAAATGTGTGGAAATCTTATCACCCAACTTGTAGATGTGCAGAAACCAAATAAGATGCAACAACAAATAGCATTATTAAGAAATATCTACGTCAGTTAGTTTTGTACATTATTCTGCCACTTTGTAGGACGAGGTCAAGTTTCAAGATTCACAACGATAACATCCGAAGTTCGATTTCCGACGATAGACAGAGCGAAGATAACCTATTATGTAGATCTGTGTTTAAACAATAACAACAATAAATTATTCCATACATAAAAAGATTAGTGTGTTTACAAAGCTTTAAAATTTAAGAAGAAATGGCTTACAGAGTGACTTGTCTATAACAGTCGTTTGAAGTCAATAAATAATGATTCTGTGCAGCTCAAGAGCTTTGGGTGATGCTACATTATGTGTGAGATCAACAGATGACAACGACCTTCTTAATGATGAGAATCCCACTTGAAATAAAAACGCATCTCTAAACGGTTGGTATGGGTATTAACACTTTTATTGATAAGCAGAGAACAACGTTTCTACATTCCTAGGTCATCTTCAGGTTAACAAAGAGAAAGTTTGCAATTCACCGGGCACATGTCTTATGGACGAGAGAGTAAATGGGTTCGGGATTGTTGTGGATGTTGCAGTTAGATGTTAGATTATTAGGTATAAAGACGTTCTTCAGGTTAACCTGAAGTTCTCTGCTTATCAATAAAATTGTTAATACCCATACCAGCCGTTCTGAGATACAGGTGACAACATCATTCTATAAGCTACTGCTGTGTGAAGCTATTTACCAGACAGCAGGTCGTGTTTTACCCTATTTGCCAATAAGGTTTATTTATGTTTACAGAGCCTGAAAACTGGGTTAGAAAAAACCCTTAGGCAAGCACGGCACGGGCTTAGTTTTCCAAGAAAAAGGTACGTGGAGCGTGTCATGTTTCCACTTCAGAACATTACATCTCAAGTCTGAAACTGCATTATTGTTACAAATATAACAATAGTACGCTTGTCTGAAACAACACTATTTTAATATATATGTAAACAATACACCTGAAGTCTAAAACGGCATTATTACAAATACATAAACAGTACACCTGAAGTCTGAAACTACATTATCGTTACAAATACGTAAACAGTACACTTGAAGTCTGAACCTAAAAAGTTTCAAAGCTGAATATTGTGATTCAGTTTCTATATGCAGCTTTGTGTGAAACTTCTGACACAATTATATAAATGCTAATACCTAGTTTAATTAAATTGTTTCCAGTTAACATCTGGTTAGAGCTATTCTGAATGGTGGAGGCCATAAAAATGTTCTACTTTCTCCATGCAAATAAATGTAATGTTCAGTCCATTAAAATAATCACTAAGCATCTACTTAGAACCTTAATGTAAAATAAAAGAAAACATATATTTTACAGAGGAAATTTCTCTTAGGTTACACCACTACGAGGTCTGTTAAAAAAATACGCGGACTGTTTGAATTGCGCGGCTCTAGTTGGTTCCAGGGGAATCCGCTTGGTGTCGCTAGGTTCGCACAGATCAGCTGATTACGACGCCATTTCCTGATTGCAGGTATCTTCATTTGTGTATTAGCTGCGCGGTTTTAAGTGAAGTGCGATTTTTTTCGTTTGGCGGATTTCAGAATGAATGACCTAAAGGAGCTGTGAAATTTTGTGTTAAACTTGGAAAATCTGCGACTGAAACTTTTGCTATGCTCAACACGGCTTACGGTGATGTTGCTATGAAGCGTACGGCATGTTTCAAGTGGCATGAACGTTTTAAGGATGGTCGACAGTCCATTGAAGATGATGAGCGTCCTGGACGTCCTTCCACGTCAACTGACGACTCACACGTCGACAAAATCAACACACTGGTGCGGGCAAATCGACGTCTGACTGTCAGGGAGCTTGCTGAAGAGTATGGGATATCAGTTAGATCTTGTTACGAGATTGTGACCGAAAAATTGAAGATGTACCGCGTTACTGCGAAATTTGTGCCTCAGAACTCGTGAGTTTTTGGCCAAACACTCGATCACTGTTCTTCCCCACCCCCCTACTCACCTGACCTTGCTCCTTGCGATTTTTTCTTGTTCCCCAAACTCAAAAGACCCTTGAAAGGAAGAAGATTTTAAACGATTCCCGAGATTAAGGCAAATGCGACGAAAGAGCTGGAGGACATTACAAAAGAAGCGTACCAGGACTGTTTCAACAAGTGGACACCGTTGGGATAAGTGTGTGCGTTGGGGAGGAGAGTACTTTGAAGGGGTCCCAGACCTGTAACTTCTAAATAAAGTACATTTTGTTTTATGACGTCAGTCCGCGTATTTTTTGAACAGCCCTCGTATTTCATGTGGCACAATGGTATGTCTACAGACTCACATCGCTAGAAACCAAGTTCCGATAGCCGTGGAGAGCAAACTAGACATCTTTGTGCTTAATTCTAAAGAAACAAACAAACTGCCAGCTCATGACTTATTCATTCCTGTTCAAAATATAATTACCGATGAATGAGGCCTCATGTTTGCTAGGGATAACATCGAGTTTCTACAGGATACTATAGAATGACTTTTAAAATATTTTTATCATGCATGTATATATTCCAACACCGAAAAGGAGAAATTTTCTTAATGTGTGTTATATCATCCAAAAACGAGGTTTTTCTTCTCATAAAGTTTGATAAACCCTTTAAAACGATTTTTTGTAGAGTTTGTTATAGATTCAAAATTATTTTTCACTTTAAAGTTACGGCTTAAATGTCAAAAGGAAGCGAAACGATAAAAATTCTATTTATCCATTCTCATACATGTTTATACATTTTAGATTCAAAATCAGCGGCGTATGAAAACAGTATTTCTGATGAATTTTTATCTTCCATAATTGATCTAATAACATGATGTCATGAAACGTTTCGCATGTGAACAAACGTTGTCGATTTTTGTTTTAAATAGCTCTAGAGCTGTGCAACGTCTTATGCATCTGTAGTGTTTTCGTGAGCTTGTGAAGAATATTGGTGGATGTGGACACCAGATAGCACTGATCCGGTTACATAGGTGTGTCGTCGTGTTTCTAGAGTACATTGGTGGATGTAGACACCAAGTAGCATTGATCCGGTTAGAAAAGTGTGTCATTGTGCTTCCAGAAAACATTGGTGGACGTGGACGCAAGGTTGCATTGATCCGGTTAGAAGAGTGTGCCATCGTGCTTCCAGAAAACATTAGGTAGCACTGATCCGGTTAGACAGGTGAGTCATCTTTATCCTTTCAGTAAACTAATGTCAACGAATTTTAGAAGAAGACAGAAACCTTTATTATGTATGCACTCGAAGCCTTAGTTTAGAGAGAGAGAAAGTGGGTATCTTGTCCCTTTTGACGGGGTAGAGGAATATTCTGAGTTTTGGAATGATTACAATGTAAGTTTGTTTGTTACTAAGCTACACATTAGGCTATGCGTGCTCTACCCATTGTGGGTATTGAAAACCCGAGGAACTTAACTTTAAGAGTCAATTCTTTGGTAAAGGATCAAATTTCAATTCCAAAAACAATGGAATGGTTAGATAAATTAATTATAACGTCACAGCTTCCGGAGTAAAAATAAGGTAATTAATTAAAACAGATTCTTAAGATTAAACAGAACGTAAAATGTTTGAATACTTATAGTATTTTGTTATTACATATGCACGTTCCATTTTCAATTGTTATGACCCCCTCACATCATGACGTATTTTAAACAGGTAACCTTGAGGAATATATACAAAGAGTTTGTTTTATTGAAACCAGCTACTTTCCTTGTTAACTTTCGAGCCTTTAAAAGTAAGCGGTATCGTAGAGGTCATTGTGCAGGTGGCGCAAACTTCAGGTGCATCCCAAGCAGCTGTCAGTTCACATGATGGCCATATAAATCTCAGCTCTAGTAGCGAAACTCAGAGCTGTTACTTTCCTTAACGCAGTCGATCTTTCGTAAACGTTTTGTTGCGTGCTATCTATCTCATATCTTGTTTGTGTTTTAATTTCGCGCAAAGCTGCACGAAGGCTATCTGCGCTAACAGTACCTAATTTAGCAGTGTAAGACAAGAGGGAAGGCAGCTAGTCATCACCACCCACCGCCAACTCTTGGGCTACTCTTTTACCAACGAATAGTGGGATTGACTGTAACATTATAACGCCTCCACGGCTGAAAGGGCAAGCATGTTTGATGTAACGGGGATTCTTTTTAGGAAAATAAAGTATGCCTCATAGAGGCCATGGTCAGTTTATTACAAGTTAAAAAAGCTCAAAATATTACATGTGACTCGTTCAAGAATACTAAAGTCATTCACAGAAATTTTGTCCACATATTACGTTCCACAAAATCATAGCAAACACTATTTTTATAATTTCAAAGGAAGTAAGTACTTTTATAAGAAAAAATACGACCTGCTCATCTTCACCCATTCACTGTGATATCGCTGAGAACTAAATTATGTTACATAGATTTGTGAAACACAAGAACTTGATGTTAATATACTCTCTATCATACTTTACAGACGGGTTTGTTTTGTATAACAATATGTATAACATTTCGAAGTAAATACAATTTTTTTGTTCGGATCAGACTTCATGGTCGTATAACTGTGGCAGAGGATAAGAAAATTTTATTTTCACGTACGAAACAACTTTTTCAAAACAACAAAGTATACACCAGTTAATCTCGTTATAAGAAATGTTTTGAAAGTGTTTTAACAGGTAGGTCCTGAATGCGGAAGTTCCAAGGTCAACCGGAAATTTTGCAATTTACGAGCAGGTGATGTATAAAATTATGTCAGTGAAATATTAAGACGTTGATAAAGTATAACACTAGATTTGTGGTGCGGTACAAATTAGGCTTAGGTACGCCTAATTAGCATCATTACCATTGCTAAATGGCCCGGCAAGGCCAGGTGGGTTTAAGTGTTCGACTCGTAGTCTGAGGGTCGCGGGTTCGAATCCTTGTCGCACCAAACATGCTTGCCCTTTCACCCGTGGGGTCGTTATAAAGTGATGGTCAATTCCACTATTCGTTGGTAACAGAGTACCCCAAGAATTGGCGGTGGGTGGTGATGGCTAGCTGCCTTCCCTCTTGTCTTGCACTGCTAAATTAGGGACAGATAGCCCTCGAATAGCTTTGCGCAAAATGTTTTCGCCAAAACGCATGCGTGTCCAATAAATTTGTTTGAGAGATCTGCATGTTCTGCAAGTGCAACATGTGCAAAATCCCTATAAAAGTGACGGGTTCTCGGTTTCCATAGCTCAGTGTTAAGCCACCGACACGCAATACAGTTACGCCAAGACTGACTGAAGCACAACGCAACAACGCCATTGGTCGCTTAGAAGCAGGTGAATCTCGATAAGATGTTGCCAGAGCTGTGAATGTCCACCCAAGCACCATCACAAGGCTATGGAATCGTCACCAATAACATGGATCAACTCGTGACCGTCCACGATCTGGCAGACCTCGTGTGACCACGCCCGTACAACATCGCTACATCCGGTTACGTCACCTTCGGGATAGGACCACCACTGCGACGTCTACTGCCTCAACCATACCAGGGCTGCGTAGGATTTCCGATCAGACCGTACGCAACCGTCTACGAGATGCAGGAATCCGACCTCGACGTCCAGTCAGAGGCGTCATCCTCACCCTGCAACATCGTCAAGCACGGCTGCAGTGGACTCGGGCACATCGGGTATGGCCTCATCGACGATGGAGGCATGTTTGGTTCAGCGATGAATCACGTTTTATGCTTCGTAGGCAGGATGGAAGGACCCGTGTTTACCGTCGCCGAGATGAACGTTTTACAGCAAACTGTGTGCAGGATGTTGACAGATATGGTGGTGGCAGCGTCATGATGTGGGCTGTCATCGCCTACAATGCCAGAACAGACCTTTTGCACATTCGAGGGAATCTTACGGCTCAACGATACGTCGACGAGATTCTTAGGCCCCATGTGCAACCCATCATGGTGAACGTCAACGACGTTTTTCAACATGACAACGCCCGTCCTCACACAGCCCGACTCACCACTGTCTTCTTGAGACACCACAACATCAACGTTCTTCCCTGACCCTCCAGATCACCAGATTTAAACTCCATCGAACATCTTTAGGACGAGTTGGACCGACGTCTGCGACGGCGACAACCTCAACTGCAGACTCTACCTCAGCTTGCAGCAGCTTTGCAGGCTGAGTGGACAGCCATTCCACAGGATGTGATTCGTAATCTCATCGCTTCCATGGGCAGGAGATGCCAAGCAGTTATTGATGCTCACGGGGGCATACTCGTTATTGACGTTGAGTGACGTTAAACTTCACCTAGTGAGCGTGGACTTTGCCTTTGCAGACTTTGGATGTTCAGCAGTGAATGTGCAAAGTTTCACACATGTCATACAGAAATACCCGGAATAAACTTGTTAACAATTTGTCTCATATTTTGCCTTTTGCGTTTCTTTTTTTGAAGAGTATATATACTGCTGGCCAAAATCTTAAGGCCAATGAATATGAAGTAAAAATATGCATTTTGCGTTGTTAGACTCAACCACTTATTTGAGTAGAGCTTCGAAAGATGAAAATAAGAAAAGGGAAAATAAAAATAAAATTTTTTAGCATTTAATAGGGAACATGTGAACACTATAAAATTAGCCTAAATACTAGCTGATCAAAAGTTTAAGACCATATTGAAACATAGCGTTAATAGGTAAACACGTAACGAAATTTAGTTATTTGTGTCAACATCTCTCACTGACGTCTCTTGTGTTACATTGGGTAAAAACATGGCAAAGGCTAAAAAGTTGACAGAGTTTGAACGTGGCAAAATTGTCGAGCTGCAAAAGGAAGATCTCTTTCAACGTGCCATTGCTCCTGAGATTAAGCGTAGTAAAACTGCTGTTGCAGATTTCTTAAAAGACCCTAAGGGATACGAAACGAGAATTTCAAGTGGTCGGCCCAAAAAAATTTCGCCGGCGTTGAGCAGGAGGATTCGACGGTTTATCCGGTAAGACACCAGCCGATTGTCGAATCAGATTAAGGCCCTTTCGGACGCATAATGCAGCTCAAGAACAATAAGACGGCATCTACGAAAAAAAGGCTTTAAAAACCGTAAAGTCTTCAAAGGCCACGCCTCCTTCCACATCACGAAACAGCTCGGTTAAACTTTGCTGAAAAGCACCAAACATGGGACGTAGAAAAGTGGACGAAGGTTTTATTCTCTGATGAGAAAAAAATTCACCTGGATGGTCCAGATGGCTTCCAACGTTACTGGCACAATAAGGATATCCCACCGGCCGGAGACATTTGCGACATGACACAGTGGAGGAGGCTCCATTATGATCTAGGGTACTTTCTCCTTCCATGGAACAATGGTTATACAGAGGCGTCAAACAGCAGCTGGCTACATTGGCATGTTGGAAAGAGCATCCTTATTGACTGAAGGCCCTTGCTTGTGTTGAAATGACTGGATTTTTCAGCAGGACAACGCTGCAATCCACAATGCCCGCAGGACAAAGGACTTTCTCGTGGCGAATAATGTGATTCTTTTGAGCCATCCAGCGTGTTCGTCCGAACTGAACTAGATTGAAAATGTTTGGAGGTGGATGGCAAGGGAAGTCTTTTAAAATGGACGGCAATTCCAAACAGTGCATGATATTGGTAAAGCCTTCTTCACCACTTGAAATAACATTACAGCCAGCCTTTTGCAAACGCTTATAACTATCATGCCAAAGCGAATTTTTGAAGTTATTCGCAATGACGGCCATGCTCACTACTGAGACCTCTTGTTGGGCATTTCCTACCCTGTTTAGGACTTCTTTTGGTATGGTCTTAAACTTTTGACCAGCTAGTATTTAGGCTAATTTCATAATGTTCACTTTTTCTTATTAAATGCTAAAACTGTTTTTTATTTTTATTTTCCCTTTTTTATTTTCATCTATCGAAGCCCAACTCAAATAAGTGGTTGAGTCTAACAACGCAAAATGCATATTTATTCTTTATGTTCATTGGCCTTAAGATTTTGGCCAGCAGTGTATATGTTATTGATTTTTGCTTTTTTACTTTAACAGTATATCGACATGCTTCATGGTGACCATTAGATTATTATTTGCTCAATAAAATACTAAAATTCGTCACCCATAGATACGTGAAAATAGAATAGATGTTGTCTATAATGTCAGCTGTTGGAAACAGATACAAAAAGAAAATTTAAAAATAAAGCATTTACTGTTATATAATTACCTGCGAAACATCTGCCGTCAAATCAGTATGTTTGTTGCAGTAATACTTGTTAGACACCAAAATCTAAAGTCAACTTGTTTTAGTTAAGCCTTAATTAGCGTGGCCTACAGCAGATAAAGAAATAAATTAATATTGTAACTTGTAAGTATTTCTGCTTTAGTTTAGTTAGGGCTAAATAAATATACTTATAATGTTCTTCTACGATCTAACTTTTGACCTTTTTTTTAAGAAAAACTTTGATAAGCTTTTAATACGTTGTTATACAAAATGTTTACTCTAAATATATTTACATCTTTTGTTTATATCCGTTGAACTGTGGCATGCGCATGCGCGTTTAGATAGTAGATTGTGTGCTCATTTTCAGCACAAACAAAAACTAAGTATCATTATAGTACATATCAAATTATTCAACGTTTAAGTCTCAACTAGGTAACACAAACGTTATGAAATCCAAACAATATGTTGAACCAACTCTTGGCTTAATGGCTAATGCACCGGTTAGATTTTAAGGCCCAGGTTCAATCGCGAGATATGTCGCTTTACACTTTTAATAGTAGGCGCTTTGTTAAAGTCCTCGATAATCCTGGTGTTCAGTTAAAAGTTTCAAAATAAACGGCAAGTACTGGTAACTGATTGTCAACCATTTCAGAAGTAGTTCAAAATTATAGATGTGAGAGATACATTCAATATTTCACATTCGAAAGTGATAAATTAGCCAATAAAAACGTGGGTAATATGGCCGATATTTCATAGATTTACTTCATTGCCATTTATGAGTAAATAATTGACCTATTTTCCTTACACTCTTTGGGTAAGTATCTAATCTAACTTCCTTTCCTATAATGGGTAAACACCTATCTTCCTTACCTCTTATGAATAAATGTCTAACCTTACTTCCTTGCTCTTTATGGGTAAATACCTAAACTAACTTCTTCATTCGTGCTATAAGCTTGATATTGTTTTTCAACTATGAGACGATATAAGTATTTGAATTTTCAACATGAATGGCACTCGAGTTAAGAGCCAGATCACGTAACTCTTACAGTTCAGAGGTAGCTTCGTTTAACGTAGAACTGTTAAGCAAAGGAAAGGAAATCATGCAGGGGAATCCACCGCCAACTATTAACCGATAAGTATGTTTCAATGTCGTAATTATAATGATCCACAACCGTCCACTGAGCAATCGCAACTTGAATTTTAGACCTTTCGATCCGCAGCCAGACACACTAATCACCAAGCCACTCTGAACTGTATGAAACTCAAAATAAATGAATGTGTAAAAACAAGTTACGATATTGAACGTTTTACCAAGGAATCAAATAAAGACAATGCGAAAAGTACTAATAATTTAGATAAATTGTTAATGATATGAAAAACAAAAAAAGGTCTGTGATTGAAAGTTATTTTCATCAGTGCGTTAAGATAATAAGAAAAAATACCTTTATTCTATGAAGTAAAAAATTAACAGATGAAAATGCTGATAATGACGTTCTAGGTTTCAAATCTAGACGCCGTAGAATACTACTGGTAATTTATGGAAATACCACTAGGATCTGTTTATCATTACTAAAAATTATACTGTGTGTAGTGTTTTAAAATATGAAGTCTTAATACCACAAGAGACAGTGAAACACCTGTTGTGAATTCTATAGCGAATTGATAATGGTATAAATCAAGTTAAAGATATACTAATCAGGAAGTGCAAGGAAATAAGTAAGAAAAACATATATGTTAAGCTAAGACTAGGACATCACTTCTGGAAGTAAAGAACTTTCATTGTAGGTTTTATATACTAAACGTAAGCTGTCTTTAGAGATGAGCCCTGGTATTAATACATAATGCTTCTTAAATATACGGGCATCAACTCACCATATGCTGCTAGCATGGTAATTTCCAACAATTGTTGTTTTAATTATGATTTATTTTATTGTACTTTTATCATGGCATTCTGCTTTACCTCTGTGTTTCTCAGTTACAATAACATTTTCATATGTGATATTAAGATGTTTTTTTAGCTTGTTTCTGATATTTAGTTTGATTACAAGTTTATTGTTATTCATTAGTTTTTCATGTATTTTTATTAATCATATAATATTTGTTGTCTGAATATGATGCCGCCATCTATTATACGATATACACATCACACAATTACAAACAGTAATCTCCTTAGATTTCCTTACGAACGTATTTCACCGAACAAACTAGGTATACAAAACCTACTTAATAACGAGACATATCAGTTGAGTTCCATTAATAATCTATTTATTATTGTAAAACATGGACAGAAATAAACTGAAAGATATAATACTGAAATAAAGATCAACTGAACAAACGATCTGTGTAAAAGTAAACGATTTGTCATAAACTATTAAATTTTGCGTAAAGCTACACGAGGACTATTGGCGTTAGCCGTCCCTAATTTAGCAGTGTAAGACTAGATGGAAGGCAGTTAGTCATCACCACCCACTCTTTGTCTACTCTTTTACTAAAGAATAGTGCGATTGACCGTCGCCTTATAACGCCCCCACGGCTGAAAGGGCGAGCATGTTTGGTGTGATGGGGATTCGAACCCCCGACCCTCAGATTACGAGTCGATTGCCTTAACCATTTGGCCGTGTCGGGCAATCTTCAATTAAAAACGTTTGGATTATAAAAAAAAACAAATTTACAGTGCTTTAGACAACAGTTTTTTTACTGGCTTTTTTCATTTGTAGCTTCGTCTGGTGATAAAGGTCTGCAGAATTTTAAATATCGCTAAATCCTGTTTTACAGAAAAAATAAATACATTGAAAACAGAGTCCTTGTTTTAGCCTTGATTTAAATCGACCTACGTGTTTTCAAGCCATTTTTTTCCGTCAACCTCATATTATTCTCTGACGTCAGTTACACTGGTAAAAAAGTGGATAAATCAAGTCAGCCTAGTGACGGTATTGAAAAATACAAATCTGGTATAGTATTACCCATAGAACCTAGAACTTATTATTTTATCTTGTATTGTTTGAACAGCTGATTTCATCTCATCGATCTAAGGTCAAATTTTACATTACTTGGGTATAATGAATGTTAAAAACGGATCACGTGCAAAATGTTTGATGAAACTAAAAATATGGTATTTACAGGCCTTATTATACTCATATATACATATATTCAGAGAAAAGAAGCCATAAAATTACTTTATTATTGCTCTAAACTTGTTTCATTATATTAAATTATCGCTGTATTTAAAAATGTTTACTTTTTCATAATAGTCATATGCGTAAGCTGGACTATTGAAGCAATTTACTAGCTGGCAGTCAAATAAGAATAATATATTAAATAAGTCCACTTATTTTAACACAGTAAACTGCTAAGTATGATGTAGAATAGAAATATGGAATGAAGGACATGAAATATAAATTATTACATCATAAAAACTATTGCAAAGATGGCGTCTAATCAAATGAATTGTCGCAGAAATACGTTATTAATTTTTACCAAACCAACGTCCCCTACTGGTACAACGGTAAGTCTTCGGATTTCCAAATCTAAAATCAGGGTTTCGATTTCCCTCAGTGGACTCAGCAATTAGCCCCGATATGGCTTTGCTATAAAAAAAAAAACACATACCCACAAACAGTATATAATAGATTGTAGTTTTTATAGCAGTTCCACGTGTTATTTTTTTAGACTATCATTAATCAAGACAAACAAAAATTCTTAATTTAATTACATTTCTTTTCATAATAAATAAATGTTCCACAATGTTGACTTTCTAGGGAAAACAAACAATATTCATCTCATCATAGCATGCAGTTGCTGCTAACAAATTACCCGAAGAACAGTAATTATGTTAAAAACATAAAATTAAAAAAAATTACAACTGTTTAATTTTATCACGGCTTCAGCACCATAATAGTAAAAAAGTCCTTGGAGCTTCGTAACAAGTCCGTGCTCTACACGTAATCAGATTCTGATATCCTAACAGCTCGGTGATCTTGACTGAACGAAAAGTTTTCCAAATGAGAAACTAACCACCACATCAGTGTGGGTCTGATTAAGTTTGAGGTTAATTTCATGTTTGTATATTTCTCAGGTTTAAAACAGTCGTGTTTGGTAAATAACAAAATATCATAACATTTCTTTCTTGTATTTTTGAGATAATTTTAACACTATTATGTTTTCCAGTTTGTGATTATTGTTAATACTTTAAAAGGTAAAACGTAGATAAAGAATAATTCTTCTAAACGCTTTACATATTTTTAACAAAGCATCTGCTTCCTAGATGACTCAGTGTTAACTCTAAATATTTATGATGTTAAACCTGGTTTCGATACCCGTGGTAAGCACAGAATAAATAGACCATTGTGCAGCTTTGTGCTTAAAACAAACAAATAAAACTAAGATGTCTAGAATGAAACTTAAATAAAACAATTCCTTAATTTGTGGAAGACGAACGTCAGAGAGTTTAAACGTTGTTTACCAGTCCCTATACCATAGTTAAGTACGACCCATGATCGATATTGTTCCCATTGGATTACGTTTACATTTAAACGTACAAACGCTATAATTAATAAATTTTCAAAATTTGATTTAACTGTCGTTTAAATCCCTCACATAAAATCACAAATTTCAAATATCTTTATCTTTAAAAAGAGTAAACTAGACTTAACAAGTGTTGATTTATTTTTTATAAGTCACCTAGAGATAGAGTATAATCAACTAGAATGAAGTGTTTGTATTTCAGTTAAGACCAATAAACTATTCATACCATAACTGATGTGTTTGTTATATTCGAACCAGCCTGGAAAGTTCTGGATTGAAAGAAACGCGGTGTTGGAAGTGGATATCACAAATATAGTATGGTTGAAATAATGCAAGCACACACCTATAATTCATGGCATTCCATGAAGGACCAGTTTAAGGATGTAGATTTTAAAATGTGACAGGCCTAATACTGATGTTTGATTACAAGAATAATTGTAATCATTCGTTGCTGGCTTCTAAAATGCCTTCACACCATTACAATTATTTATAGAACTGTATGATGTCACGTGACATACTGACACTTGAACATCATCTCTTGTCTTGACTACTTATATTTGCAAATAAGAAAACAAGATTCATATAGAATTTGTTTGCATTTGCTATCAGATACAATTTTTTCACTCCTAAAGAAACTGTTATTTATATATTGTGGGTTCACTTTAAATATCCCAGAAAAACCTCTGGATTCAGATCAACATATTAGCAGAAATCGCAAAGATAAAAGCTCATCATGAGAACTTTTGATCCCTAACTGAATTCAAAATAATGTATTAATTGATTCTAATATTAATGTGTTAGCTACTCGATCTAAACATTTTTCGATCTCTAATTGGAAGTGAGAACTAAAATAAGTTATTATGACATTTTCATTGGTTGTGTCAAACTGTAAACTTTCATACGTTTCCCCTGTTTTGATTATCAATAAATTATTTTTTAAAGTATTAGAAGTACAAATAAAAATGTTACTTTGTGTTATCATCAATTGAAAATGATTGTTCAAACGGAGTATGATTAATAAAACTCTTAAAAATCATCAAAAATATCAAGTTTTAAAGTGCATTCTTATTTGTAACTGACATGAAGGGTAATGTATAACAGATTACTCTCTCATAAATATATGTGTTGTACCAACAAAATATTCTACTCTAATTTAAAAAAACAACAACAATAAAAACAGTAGAATATTCATTACTACGGTTTTTCCAAACACATGAAAATTCAGCTGCTCTCTACACTGGATGTAACATTTGGTTATACAAACAAATAGCTAATATATTTCTTTATTCCTTTGTATAACGTTACAAAATGTAATTTTGCATATAACTGTAAAGTATATATTAACATATAGTGTTAATATCAATAATGATGCATTACATTATGTAACTTCTTGAGATTTTGGTTTGTTAGTTTTTTTCTCGGGGACGTATTTATGAAGAGACTACTTTACAGACACTGCTTTTTCCACAAGTCAATATGTTACACATGACCAAAGTATTATCTCCAAGTGGTGCCTCTTAGCTGCACTAGCCTACAAACTAGATCGGCATATTTATCAACGGGTCATCTTGGGGCGTTTCAACAGCGGATGGAATGAAAATGAACCAGACAAGGATAAGGGAATTCTTCCCTTCTTAAACACGATATTGGTAAGGTGTACTTCATAGATTTATTACATTAATATAAGTTTTCATGCTCTTCGTGGAAGTCACGAGAAATATACACCCAGAAATAAATATTTTCTTAAACTTACAGAATGCTTAGTCATATTTGATCCTCTCGTGATATAACACTTACGAAGAACGGATACACAATAAATCTTCCATTACTATTTGGAAAGCAAATCTAAAATTAATCTAATATAATCTAATAAAGTCAAGAGTTCTGAAATGTTTCATCTATCAAATCCCTATCTGCTCAATTTGGTTGAGGTCGGAGCTCCGTGAAGAACATTACGTCAGATGAATGATTTCAGTACCTTCTTTCTTAGCTAAATGGCTCCCAGTAGCACAACGGTATGTCTGCGGACATACATCGCTAGAAACCGGGTTTCGATACCCATGATGGACAGAGCACAGATAGCCCATTGTATATCTTTGTGCTTAATTCAAAACAAACAAGCTTAAAAATATTTAATTAATTTCTGCATAGATTGGATGAGTGTTTGGAGTCATTATTTTCTTGATAGTGGAATTCTTCACCAATAATACACACACCGCTGGGTATTCTACGAGGGATGGTGCTTGCGCTGGTCAACTATCTCCTGCCGCCTCCGCAGAGAATATCTTCCCAAACTATCACTATGGTAGATGCTATGCATTAAGGTAAATATTTTTCACCTTTCTTCCGCAGGACGTACAACCTACACTTTGAGCCAGATATTTTAAATTTGGACTCATCTATCCATCACATCATTTTCAGTTTCTTGACAATATTTAAAGATCGAAGTAAAGGTTTTTAACTGCCGCACAACCAAATATTTCATTCTTGTTGAGTCTTATCAATACTGTAGATCTGGACACTTTTCTGTCATTTAGTACAGAGTCGTTTATCTCATATTTGAGATCAGTGGTAGTCTTTCTTCTATTCTAAGTGTTGCATAAACGAAGATACTTAACAAAAGTATCACTGAGTTTGAGTGTTCTCTCTCTTCCTAACCTAGTTTCAAATTTACCTGTCTCAGTCTCACGATCTAGGATATACCTGACAGTGTTTGAGAAACATTTCAAGTCTGTAGCAATTTACTGGAGAGTCAAATCAGCAACACATAAAACATTTATGTAAACTCTCTGCTCTAATGACACTTCTCTACGCTTTTAGGCCGTAACATAACAACAAAATTTAATATATAGTGTCAAACACAGTTTTTTATCAATATTTATTTGTGTAATGTTATTAAATATATTTATTTTAGCGTATACCGGTGCCACACACTAGTTCCTTTCTAGCTTTTCCTATATAGTTAAGACATTGCATGACAGTTATTTCATACCCTAAATTTGATCAGTATATTCAATTCAAGCAGAACCCTTATGACATGTCATTGGTACAAGTATATGGGAATTATAAAGAACGATAAGTATTCTCATCATGGTTCATTCAGTTGTTGAGAGGGAACAGTGAAAGACTGCCATGGTGTTGAAATTTACATTCTGTAATGGCATGGAAGAATTACTTCATAAAATGGAAAGACTGACAGAATATTATTTGTCCTGTACATCCACTTTTATGTTTCAACTCATCGGTTGGAAGTGTTACTGCAATACTTTTTTTAGATTGTGAAACCATTAAATGACACGCGAAGTGAAAAAAGAACTGATACCGTTCGTGCACTCTGATACCAACGAAGTTTTGGTCAGGCTGATCGCCAACAGTCTTACTGAGCCAATGGAGAAAACAGTCTCTCTTAAAGTACTTGGTTTCAAATTTGGTGTTAATCCTGTGAAGGCAACTGGAAATTAGTAATCTTGATGTCACATTCGGAACAACCACAGATGAAATTAGTAATCTTGATGTCACATTTGGAACAACCACAGATGAAATTAGTAATCTTGATGTCACATTTGGAACAACCACAGATAAAATCACCCTCTTCAATACAGGATTAAAAAAGACTTTGCAAAGACATTGTTGGTCGTAAGGAAAAGCTTTGGAAAAAATTTCCAGAAACAAAAAGTTCAATCACAAAAAAGGCACAGTTCTTTTTCATAAGTTTTACGACATGGTCATCAAATCTTTGGCAAAATATTTTCAGAAAGGGCAAAAGATAAGTCACAATTGACTTTCTCGTAAAGCATTGCTGACTTCTAGAACACGAGAACAAAAAATCTGCTTAATCTTTATTTCAACCTCTAAATTTTCTTATCTGACAAAACTGTGGGATAAATTGCAGGCCCTCTGGTAGTCAGTCACTAAGATAACTTGAAATTTTGTGGTATTTGTCTAGCACCGATGCTAACTGAGGAAGACGTTTTGTCATGCTGAAGCGATTAGAACTTATTGACCGTGATACAAACAAGACTAGCTTGACTGACAAAAGTTTCATTCGACCTGGAAGAAATATGAAGCAAAAGTAGCATTTCCATAGTCGTATCATTGTCACGTGTTAACACTAACCCTAACAGTTATTCAGGCTTCAATATATTAATACAAATTGAAAGCTTATTGGAATGGTAAAATAGCTAAACAGAAGCATTAGGAAAAGCGAGAAATGATTCTTTGTATCACTTCAAAATTTAAAAGTTTTTCTATTAACAGGAATCAAGAAACAGCAAATACTCAAGTCACCTTCCAACTGCTAAATATTCCAGTCTTTTGCCTATACGTTATATCAAACCTGCGGAAAAAGATATATATTTTGAAATATCCAACGACACTAATACACCTTTCAACAAACCTTAATATGGTACAATGATTAACATTACTGATACGCCATTCAATAAATCGTAATACGGAACAATGTCAACTACATTTAATCAAACTGATATGCTATTCAGTAGGTCGTCACGTGGAACAATGTGTGATCACACTAATTAAATAATTCGTAATCTGTATTAATGTTTAATAACATTGCGAGCTGTTAGCCATTCAATAAACAGTCATATTAAAACAACTCAAACTATTTAATTGGTGTGTTTTTAATATAACAAATTAGCCTAATCAACATTTCAGACTTTCGCACTGTGACTTTTATCTACAAATGTAATGTCATTCTGAATTGTATTACTTCATTTTGTCAGCTTTTAAAGTGAAACATTTTATATACGGTTTTCTAGTCACATTTAAACAAAACAATATTTAGTAAAAGAAAACTGCTGAGAGTTCATTAAAAAAAGAACAGTATTTTATTTGTACATTTAACATTATAAAAATCAATGACAAGCAGTGTAATTTATGTCGTGTATTAAACATTCTTGCTGCAGGGCTGTAGTTTTTTTTTTAATTTCGTACAATGCTACACGAGGGCTATCTGCGCTAGCAGTCCCTGATTTAGAAGTGTAAGACTAGAGGGAAGGCAGCTAGTCATCACCACCCACAGCCAACTCTTGGGCTACTCTTTTACCAACGAATAGTTGAATTGACCGTAACATTATAACGCCCCCACGGCTGAAAGAGCGAGCATGTTTGATGCGACGGGGGTTCGAACCCGCGACCCTCAGATGACGAGTCGAACGCCTTAACCCACTTGACGATGCCGTGCACTAATTGTAAGTTATTCTGTAAAATGTCTGTCAGTATATTATGAGTTGCTAAATTTAGGGCAGGTGGACATATATTCAAAGAAGGTAGACTGAAAGAAGTTTAAATATTTCTTACGACAAAGTTTTTCAGATTAAAAAACAGGTGCTCTTTGTTTTCAGTTTCTTACCTGCCTCAAGACATGACTGAAAATAAAGCAACTGAAAAACAGGACGTCAATTTATTTTTAACATCACTACTTCACTACCTGCCACACCCCACACCTGAAAGAAGTAATAAGATCGCGTGCAGCTTCACGATTAAGCCTAAAGAAATTTCCGTGAAGGCTATTTTTTGTTCAGTTGTATAATGCATCCAAAAAGTAAAAATAATTTCCATGTGTGTTAGTTCCTGTCCTTGCCGTTAGGAAATTTACTTTGGGTTCTAGCTGTCAACGTGTTAATAGCGTCTTGACTCGTATGGAGGGTCCAAGATTCGAGCTGTTTATTTCTACTGAATACCTTCCGTTTTTTTTACAGTTGGGCAGTGTAGGCGATCCCGCTATTTGATTAAACTAAACGACAGCTACTGGTAATTGACTAACCTTCTAGTAAGCATTTCTGAACAAGGCATAACTACAGTTCAACTTTGAGGATTTCAGAAATAGCTATTTAACTTCAACTACATTTAGGTTAAAAATACCGAATAACTATTAATTATCGATTTTCATTGTATTAGAATGGGCAAAAATGTTTAACTTAACGGTGAATTTGCAAATACATAAGATCAGAAAAGGGAACGAAAATACTTAACAAATGCTCCCTCTTGCATCGAAATAAAATGAGCTTCCTAGATTATTAATCCATCACCATCAGGTATGGTATCAGGCTAGAATTAGATATCATTAATCAGTCAGTTGTCAGCAATTATTTAATTAATATCATTTAACCATTTAATTAAATTAATAGGGTTGTACAATCTCAAATAATCCCAAAATGTCCTTCACTGACCCTAACTTTAGAATTATGTATAACAACTGACTGAAACTGTATGTGTTTAAAGAATACAGACTTAATACTTCGTAGCTGCACAATTCTACACATTTGCTCGCTTGAACAAGGAACAAATCATTGAATTTAATCAACTGATAGCTTTGTATCCGCAAAGAAGTGCATATTTTAAATAAAGAATGACAAGTAATACAAAATCCCCAGATTAAGGCTAATATATAAATAGTGAAGTTTTTGATAGTAACTGTGAGACAGAATCATAAATTCATTCGAATTATATTTAACAACAATAATATTCTTATTATGTTTCATAGAATATAAGTAACAGAAGCGATGAAAGTATTGGCATGCCCTTTAGTTATATTGTTTCTCACATAAGTAAATTTGTCTTTATATATTTAACATTTCAAAATTAGGTTTACAGATGTTAATTACGTCCTAAATCGAACCCCTATAAACTTGTGGAAGAACCAAATCATTTGTTTTTTATTGTATTTCGTGAAACAAATTCAATTATTAAGGTTAATTTCAAATACCCCTTGCACGAGTTAAGAACTACAAGAATACTGCTCGTTTAATTACACATTATAAACATTTTGAGACGGTTTGACTTTTTATTATAAAGATCCCATGTTTCAATAATATTTTATCGTTATCAGATACTGTTAAAAACATAGTTTTGGGATTCGATACACTTACGATGATGAAGAAATGAGGAAACATACTGGAGATATATATGTAGAATAACATAGCAAACGTTTAGACTTACACAACTTCGAGTAATCGCCGTAAAGAATTAAAACTTGGTAACCCGATAATCCATTGTTTTTAGAAAATAAAAGACCGCTTGACTACAAACGAATTAGGTAGTAAGGTGCCCATGCACCTTATTTTAGCGGATGCAAATATAATTTAGTCGACATTTTGGCAACAACATATTAAAAGCTCATCAGAGGTTTTAATATGATGACTTACTGATAGTTTTAAGTATGCTGAAGTTTAACTCTAACTAACCTAAAACTTACACAAATTATTCATAGTGTTGGTTTATTTTTATCGAATATAGACCTCACTAAAAGGTTTGACCAACGTTAAGCCTAAAACAAAAGAACTTGATTTAGGTTGTTTTGAAATTCGCGCAAAGCTACACGAGGGCTATCTGCGCTAGCTGTCCCTAATTTAAGACAGCTAGTCGTCTTCATCTACTACCAACTCTTAGACTACTCTTTTAGCAATGAACAGTGGGATTGACTTTGACTTTATAACACCCCAGGATTGAAAGGATGAGCATTTTTTATGGGACAAGGACTTTAACCCGTGGCCCTCAGATTGAAAGTCGATCATCCTAACCAACTGGTCATGCCGGGGCTACTGCGTTCAGAATTATTTTGTATTATTCTAGAAATCCTGTATTTAAACATATTAATTTGACCTCAGATGTTTTGTGAGTACCTATTAGTATTAAAAACATAAACAGGAATATGATAAAGCGAACCATAAAAAAGGATGCAATAAAAATCATAAGTAAAAACTATTAAATTATTATAAGTTTATATAACAAACTAGGAGTACTTAATTTCATAAATCAACATAACCAAACCTTAAATATAGAATAATTAGAATGTGTTAATTCCATGGCTGTTGACGATAGTATTGGCCTTTATCTACGTAGTATTTCATGAAATACTATATTCCGATCTTTAAGTCAATCATACTTTTGTATATACTAAGTCTACAACGACAAATTTTCTTCAGAAGTATAAAGCCATCCCACCCCTCTGGTGGGTCAGTAGTATGTGTGAGGGCTCATAAAGTTAAACGTATGGTTTTAATATCCTCAATAAGCAGAGCACAATGTGTAACTTTGTACTTAACAGCACGTGAACAAACTTAAGAGTAAAAATGAGTAAAAATAGAGATATTATCCACTATAATAAGTGATATTTAAAATTACAAATACCCTCAAAGTGGCATAACGGTATGTCTACGGACTTACAAAGCTAGAAACCGGGTTTCGATACCTGCAGCGGACAGAGCACCGGATAACCCATCCTGCAGCTTTATGTTTAACTACAAACAAAATTTAAAATTATTTTAAATATTGTAGCCTATATATTATTAATGATGGTAAGAGTTATAAATTATTAATAACTGAAATTATTTTAATAACACCTATAATACAAAAAGAGAAGCAGGTTATCATTTCGTTTACTCTTCTCCTAAGAACCAATTATTCTCACAGAGGAAGTAATATTTGCCAGTCACGTGCGTCTTAAACACCGGTTGTTTATCACCAAATGTGTTAACGGTTTCTTCTATACGCCTTTTTTTCTTCTCGTCAATTGTTCGTATAACGAATAAGTAATAGCTAAGTTTCTCTCGTTTGTTTCCATTCCTCGTGCAAAAGGCTATCTGAGTGAATTGTGAATTGATAGACTAGAAGAACGTCAGGTAGCACTAAAGGCCAACTTTGAATTATTGCCCATGACTTCAGAGTATCGAGTACCGCTTTATCACTAACAGGATTCGAACAGCGGATCTCCATATTCACATACCTGTCTTCTTATTACGCGGTCACACAGGCAAGCTAGTCTACTTCTCAAACATAACCACCCCGTTCATTTACATAATGGAGTTTGCCGGTCGTTTGTCATAAAGACGGATTGCTTTGGATGTTATTTTATCTGTCTTAAATAACAAAAAAAAATGTAAACTTTGTACTTCAATCCGTTGGTGTATTCACTGCAATGAGGACTTCTAACCATACTTTTAGTACTTTTATACTGATAATTTTGAATGTTCTAATTATGATAACAGTCATCACTAGCGCCCTCGCTACGTTCCATTGTAAAGCTTACCACGAAGGAGGAAAGTAATGAGATATAATATACTCCATAAAAATAACATAATACAGATAGCAGTACATTTAATAACATGATACAGGTGGCTGTACATTTAATAATATGATACATGTAGCAGTACTTTTAATAATATAATACAGGTAACAGTGCATTTTTGTAGCCGGTAAAACAAGTCGAATAGGCAAAGCGTTCTTAAATTTTCATTTAAGATGGTTTAATACATCCTTAGCTTTAGAATAAATAGATGTAGTGCTTAGTAGAGCATTTTAAACATACATACAAAATATCTCTCCACATTAGGCCGATTATTATTTTATTTCAAAGCTAAATAATGGACTGTCCGCCCTATGTCCACCAAGAAGAATAGAATAAGTTCATTTTGAATTCTTCTCATATGCTAGTAATTATTTTGCTAAATATATATTTCGCAAATATATATCAATATCAATTAATCGTCTATTGGTGAGTGTATAAAACTGATATATTTCATGTACCCTAAGATTAGGTGTACCCTAATCCCTCAAACCGAACACTCACATTTTACTGGATAGTTAAAAAGTAATTTCACTTATTATTCCTGCGCCATCTATAGTGTCTAATTCAGTTGCAATAAATGGTGAACAGCTTACCGTTTAAGTTAACCATTTATTCTGCGTTAAAAATAAAACAGAATGTAAATAAACCATAATAACACATCATTAAAGGTTTGACAGATTGCATATAATGAACTTAACTGTCCACGGTGAACCAGCGATAAGTTTACGCACTATCAACCCTTAAATCGGAAGTTCGGTTCCCTGTGACGAACGTAGCTCGGATAGCTCATTGTGTTAAATTTGCTCTCTAACAAATAAAGATATAAACTAAACGTCTCTTCTGGTGGCTCAGCTGCAACACTAAGAGCTTATAACGATGAATACTTTGAACTAAATATTGCAGTAATAATTCACAGAGGATATTTCAGCACCTACAATCTGGTTTGAAATATAATAACACAGATTTAATGACAGCACTGGAATGTTGTTTATATTAACAGATGATGAATGTTATGTGTGAAATATGAAATATAAATACCTACATACAAGCTAAGACACCAGGAACCTATCTTTAATAATTTTCTTTCAGATGATTAAAATGAAAGTCCACTTGAGTAGCGAAACTTTCACACACAACAATTTATTATCTTTCAAACTTCTTTTTATGTTGTTTTTTCGTTTACACGCTGTTACAGAACCTCCACACATCATTCGATCTCACAGCTTACAACATAGCGGAAAGGCCAAAATGTTTCAAGCACTAGAGATATACATGTTGACATAGCTTGAATAATGTCTCTGGAAACAAAGCAGCATGGGATGAACTAGTTAGTTAGTAGTGGAGTAGAATGAATTTTGTTCGTGAATGAACTAGCTAGTTAGTGATAGAATAGCATCAGTTTGGCTCATGGAAGAACTAGCTAGTTAGTGATGCAGCACAACTATTTTGATTCGTGGATGAACCACCTAGTTAGTGACAGAATCATTTTGGTTTGTGGATCAGCTACTTAACTTGTGAAAGAATAGAATGAATTTGGTTCATGGATGAAGTTGCAAAAGAAATGTTTCAAATGATATATTTGAGATATGCCTAAATATTTAAATAAGAACAAAGCGATTACTTATAAAAGCAGTTCATTGTTTGTTGATTGCAAATCTGATATTTATTCGGTTCAGCACACTCGATGTTTTCAAAGACAATACCACAAACTAAACCACCAACTGTATTTGACAAAAGTTGTTCAGACCTCTCAGCTAATAACAAAATAGAAACCTCTTCTATTCATCACAGTGTCCTGTGATCACACACAAAATATGTTACTCCAGTACGCATTGGTAAATGAAAACAGCCATTAGTGTAATATTGAAGTGACAATTCAGACTGAGTCAGAGCAGTTTAAGCCGCATATTAAACTACAGTGTTTATTACAGTTACTGAATAGTAGGTCTGGTTGTTGTTAAGCTACACATGGGCAATCTGTGCTCTGCCCATCACGGGTACCGAAACCTGATTTCTAGCGTTTTATGTCCACAGACAAACCGCTGTACCATTTTGGAGCGGATGGCATATTCTTTGAGATCTTTAACAATAAAGATGATACATGATCCAAAACGTAGAACCTCTAAAACTGTAGGCTGCATTAGAGCAGTGATACTAAATCGTTGGGCCATGGGGTGTGAGACATGCTGTTATGGGCCACCATGGGTTGGGACAACTGCCCTAAAGTAACGAGTCATCATCTGCGTATGTAGTCCTTTACTACTGGATGAAATAAATGAGTGGGCCTTGAAGTGCCAAAGGTTGAGAAACTCTAGACTGGAGTACAACCTACTCTGTAGTGTAATGGTGGTTTCCAACAGCCTACTTCTACCACATTATCTATGCAGAGTTGATGAAGTTTACACCTGCCCTCTAACGCTATACATGATGGAATGTTACGTAGGACCTTTGAGACTCCGACTAGACAACTGTGTGCCGTTATATTGGTTGCTGTTGGAATTTATGACCCATTTATCATTCAAAAGAGAAAATTAATCTGGGTTCTAGACAAAACTGGGTCAAGATGACTGCTGAGGCCAGACGTCTTTCCTGTGAAATGCCACGTGCCACACACGTGTTTCGTGTATTAAAAAATAGTAATAAAGGTTATCTTGATATCTCGCCTCAATAAACAGACAGTTTGGAGTTGGAGAGTTTCACCTGTCGGTATTATCTACATTTTAAAACACTTTTACAGTTTTTTATTTTTATTTTATTTCTCATAGTTAAAAAAAACATTCCATTCCACTGTGAAATTGTTTACTTGATTAAACACCTATTGAAATAGATGTATAGCTACTTGTTAATTATCCTTGAAAACAAAGTTTTTTCGGCCCGGCATGGCCAGGTGGGTTAAGGCGTTCGGCTCGTAATCTGAGGGTCGCAGGTTCGCATCCCCGTCTCACCAAACATGCTCGCCTTTTCAGCTGTGGGAGCGTTATAATGTTACGATCAGAAAAAAAAAACTTGAAGGATTTTTAAAAACTGTTTCTCTAAGCGATTGAGGCTAACGATATTCACGTAATTAAGTTTTGCATGGTGAGGAGCAGTTCTTAAAATGCTTTTTAAACTCGTGATACGTTTTATACGACGTTATAAATATAGTAATATAACTTATGATTCTGTTAGACTGTTTCAAGATTACCAGGAAAAGGAAATATAACCACGTAACAGCTTTATATGTATATGTATATATATTTTAGGTCATAAAAACCAGTTCTTTAGACATCAAAATAACTTTTGTTTCTTGACAAGCGCAGAAAACGTGTGTTTTGCTTACAGCGGATATCGAAATACGATTTTAATGCAGAGATGCCAACTATTTCAAATGACTAAGCGTAAATATTGTAGACAGAGCCCTTTATCATTTGCGGCTACTAGGCCTGACCAATGTCTCTAAACTGTTTATTATTATATTATTATAACTATTATTATTTATTACTGCTATAGGTTGCTCATTTATGACTGTGTTTTGTGTAATTAATAAATAAATTAAAAACAATTCTTTTGAAATTATGTCTTTTATTTAGTTCAGAGTAACAAACATACTGGTAAAACAACATTGAACATGCACAAACAGTAAGCAGAAAAAGCCTTTGTGTAAGGACTAGTTTATATCATGTTTATGACACTTATTGTAATAGTTTTGCAGCTGTTGCAGCCTTTGCTTCCATGAGAATGTCTCTGGATGGTTGGGAGTTATAACAACATTGTCCATTTGACTGTATACACATCTTGTGTGTGATAATAATGTTCAAAACTGAGGTGCTCAAGTTTGGTCTGAACTTGCTTTTGCTTTTAGTCACTAAACTAAATATCCTTTCACTTTCAGCATTAGAATAAAACATTGTAAGAAGTCCAAGCATAACCCTACACAGAATGTCATACTTCTGGTTGCCGTTTCCATCCTTAACTGCAGGCAGCTGAACCCAAAACTTGTCAACATTCAACTGAAGGACAGTTTCTGAGAAAGTATCAACTTGATAGTTCAAATATTGCCCTTCCAATGCATATGTCCAATGCAAGGTTCTTCTCTTTGCAATATCAAATTGTATTGCTCAAATAGAGGAATTGCAGACTGAAGAAAAAGACAAAATAACAAGTTCATTTTGTTGTCCAAAGAAACTGTTAACTTATCTAACTTGCTCTGTGCATAACTTTTTTAGTTACTTCCTTGCTAGCTTTCGTTTTCTTCTCTTTTCTCATTGATTGTCTCTTCTTTAGTTCAAGGTCAGACTGCCTAAACATATATTGAGTTACATCAAATGTTTCTTTGTCTGCTTTTGGAGACTGTTGTCTTGTGTCCCTGTGTGGCTGGGTGAGAGGATATCCTAACTGTTAAAGTCTTGCTGCCTGGCTGAGCTGCACGTTTAGATCCTTTTGAATCTAGTTTTTCCTTTTCACAGTGAAAATACTTCTTCAATGGCTTCCACATGTCCAATATTCTGTTGAGGCACACACCAAGTGATAGCCATCTTGTGTAAACAAGTTGTAGAATTTTTCTTGTATTTTGTCACACAATCCTTGAAACTCTTTGAAATGTTGTTTTCTGCTAGCACCTTTGTCCAGAAAATAGTAGATATCTATCAATATATCAGAAACTGGGCAGGGCAGTTTTCTGGAAGCTTTCTGAGCAGCAATATTCATGAGGTGGCAGACACAGCCCATGAAGTAAATGCTATGCTGTCCTCTTGAGATGTGTCCCATCACACCTTTACCTATACCAGACATAAATGAGGCATTGTCTGAAGAAAAACTAAGACAGTTTTCCCATGAAATTTTCCTCTTTGTCAGTTCATGGTCCAAAAGCTTGAAAATATTCTGTCCCGTTAAAGCTTCTATCCATTCCACCATTGTCAAAAGAGAACAAATAATTTTTCCAAGCAAAGGGTCAAGATATCGTACAACCACTGGATACAGTTTTGAGTCATTCATGTCTGTGGATCCATCTGTGGCTAAACTGTAAACACTGTTAGTAAGTATGCTTGAAATCATTTTGTCATCTTCACAACCCAACATTTGTACAATGGCTGTAGTTTTGGTTCCAGCACAGCCATATTTTTTCGCAATATCAGAGTCTGGGAATATTTTTCTGAATAGATGTTCTGCATGATCGGCTACAGCTAGGGATAAATTATGAGCAATGACGAATTGCGTGAACATCACTTCAGCATTTATGGTTTCATATTCTGAATTCTTACTCATAAATGTCGTTATCTGCATCGTTTTTGTCTTCACCTCAGCCTTTTGTTGGTGAGATGCCGATTTTGTATGTCTGGAACAATCGTTTATCCCACCATGCGCTACAGAAAAATCGATGTGACAAACTGTACGAAACGCATGACTGTCACTGACTTTTGATTCAATGGCCGGATATTTTGCACTATACTCTTTCATAAAATTTTGATTCACAGATTTAGTCCTTTTAGATTTGCCAGAAAAGAGACAATCCGGTGAAGAGAATTCTTTTTCTCCAACTCGTGAACGATCACATCGGTGTTTCTATGCCGCTTAGAAAACGAGAAATACCCATCTACGCAAGCGCTCATTGACTGACAAACACTGATGACGTATATATGGATTTCCCCACATACCAAGTATGGAGAAGCACTGCACTCAAACTATTGGTAGACGTGGAAGATCCAAATATGTTTTATTATTTCAAGCACAAACATGATTATCGCAAGTAACCATTTGAACTATGTTTTTTATTTATTATCAACATTTATTTGTATCTCACTAAAAATTTTCTTTTCACCCCTTTCAAGCCCTGGGGGAACAATTTATCACTTTATTGTATAAGCCTATATAATATATAATAATTTGGAAGTTGCAACAAGTCGTAATATTTGTCTGTATGAGCGTATAGTCGCAATGTATACACCAAAATCGTAATGATTACGCTCAAATCGTAATGGTTGGCATCTCTGTTAACGTTATAATCCCTCGGGCTTATACTTCAACATGTTTGTTTGCCTGTATTTTTTAAATTTCGCGCAAAGCTGCATGAGGACTATCTGCGATGGCAGTCTCTAATTTAGTAGTTTAACACCAGAGCGAAGGCAACAAGTCAACAACACCACCCACCAACAACTCTTCGTGTACTCTTTTACCAACGAATAGTGAGATTGACCGAATAGTGAGAATATTATAACGCCCTCACGCTTTGTGTCACGAAGTTATTTTTTATATAAATACATAGATTTCACAGGTCCAATAACGGCTAATTATAGATCAATCAGTGTCTGATGGGGCCACTAAGGGTACTTATAAGATTTCTTTGGTTTCCTCTTTTATTACATGAGGTATACATATATTTCGTTTACATTCTATTATTACTAGCATGTTTAGTTTACATTTAAATTACTGACGACTACACTAAGCAAAGAAATTTCGCCACATTTTCAGGTTTTGAAGAGCTTGCGGGACACGAATGTGTGGTATTTAACCCTTATTCAGAATTTATTTCAGTTCTTAATGAGCTTTGTTTTACTCGTTACTTACCAGTTGTTGTTGTTGTTTAGAATCAAGCACCAAGCTACACAATGGGTTATCTGTGCTCTGCCCACCACGGGTATCAAAACCAGGTTTTTAGCGTTGCAAGTTCGCAGACATACCGCTAAGCCACTGGGGGGCTTTTGCTGTTGTTTTTAAATTTCGCACAAAGCTACTCGAGGGCTACTGTGCTAGCCGTCCCTAATTAAGCAGTGTAAGACTAGAGGGAAAGCAGCTAGTCATCACCACCCACCGCCAACTCTTGGGCTACTCTTTTACCAACGAATAGTGGAATTGACCGTAACATTATAACGCCCCTACGGCTGAAAGGGCGAGCATGTTTGATGCGACGGGGATTCGAACCCGTGACCCTCAGATGACGTGTCGAACGCCTTAACATGCTTGGCCATGCCGGGCCAGGGGCTTTTGTTTTATGTACTAAACACATTAATGACATAGTTTGTACTTGAGATTCTATAAAGAAAACAGAATTTAAAAAAAAAATCATAAGAAAGAGTTTTGCGTGCAGTAATTCAGTTGTTTGTTGGATATTAAGCTACTAAACGTATGAATAACTAAATAAAAACTGAGATAAAGTTAGTGAACCCTGTTTTTCAAACACAGTTCCAAGAAACAACAAAATATAAATACATGAAACTAATAAAAATGGCGAACTCAGAATCCTAATAGGTTTTTAAATAAATAAAAACAAAAATAAAATGACCGTTTGTTTCAGAACAAAACCACATTGGGCTATCTGCTGTGTCCATCGCGAGGAATCGAACTCTGGATTTTAGAGTTGTAAGTTCGTAAATTTACTGATGTATCATAGGGGACAACAAATATAACACAGATGGAGTTAAAATTCAATTGAGGGATTGTTACTAAACCTTTCTCTGGATTATAACTTATTGTTTATCTATCAAGTATTAAACTAAACATGTAAACCACACTGTGAGACCTATAATATCACATATTTAATTAATAATACACTTTCAATATATGCAGAAAAACAGGGCAAGCGTCTTCCAATTTATGGTTTTTTGTACTTTCCTGTAGCGTATTCTGAATATACGCAACATGAATACGGTATACGTATAGCTAGCGTAATATGTCATAATGACCACCAATCAATCGTTTTCAAACACAGATGAAATTAACTTTTTATCTGAGTATTTCATGTGATTTCTTTCTAGCGTTGCTTTATTTATGGGTAAGTATTACTTACATGAATTTAGAGTTCTACAAAAAATCAAACAAATATGTACTGAAAATTGTTGCCTCGTGTGGAAATAAGGCGCTAACCTGAGTTTTGTTATGTAAGTGTAAATAATACACAATTCAAATGTTAACAGTTTTAGAAACGTATTCAATAAAGTCATCATAATTAACCTCACAGGACAAAGATTATTTCACAGACCCGACATAATTGGGATTACACAAATATCCTGAACGAATGTGACATATTTGTTTCCAACGTCAAAAGTAGCTCACAGTAGTGGTGGTAAAGAAAACCCAACTATGCGTTTTAACAAATTATTAATTTTCTGTGAATTTTGTGTATTAACACCAATATAATTTATCTACATTGTTTAAGTTTTGGCTTAATAGTATTATTGTTCAAAAGGAAACGGAAATATCTCTAACACGATAATGTCACATTAACAAGTATCTTCTTAAAATACATGTCTGTTCTGAAACTGAGGTGTTCTTGTACGTTCTAGGTTTCTTGCCCTGTTTCCAAATCCAGTATTCGATATCATCTTTTTATAGAGTGATATTACGTCAGTTTTGTTTCTTCAAAAAGCACCAACTCATCTTTTGAAGTAATATTATATCAGTTTTTCGGAGCAGCATTTAGCCTAAATTTAGAGTAGCATCACATCAGCTTTCTGGAGTAACATTTCACCACATTTCCAGAGTAACTTCATAGAATTTTGTTCTTGATTCTTTGGAGTGAATATCAATCGTTCAGTAGTTTTCTTGTAATTAAGTTTACTTTCTTTATAACTTTTACTTTGTTACTTATTTATATTCGACTTTTTCCCGATTTATACTATTTCTCATATTTTACTTCATAAAATCTGAATATTTAATAACTGTATCAATAAACCACACATAAATTTACATTAGTAATAGCCGTAATTAACGTTACATAAATAGCACTCACAATCAAAGTAACATTAGCAGTAGACCCACGAATATCTTGTTCTCAAATACACATTTCACCCCTTAACGTTATGAGCATTCGAAATGTTTATCAATAGATATTTGTGAAAAAGTTGATGTTTTGCACGTTAAGAATATGAATTGTATTCTGTGTGTATACGTAAGATATTTTTACTCCTCTCTCATTGATTGGTCTCCAATAGAGTAGGAGTTAACAAAATATCAGTTTAATGAAATCAACTTGAAATATGTGTAAGGTCAAACACGTTTCAAATATAAATTAAAGTTACGAAAGAGAGACATAACAAACACCAGATGCCGCAGGTATCACTATTTAAACATGAATGATTATATTTGTGGTACCAAGGTCTGATGTATAGGGTATAAAGGAATGAACAATATTTTTTCGTATTCGTATTTTTTTACTTTATAAAGTAAACTCGATTTGTGTAAGACTTCACTAAATGTTGTATTATATGGCATCACTACTGCAAAAAAAAAAAAAACAAAAAAAAACGAAACTTTTACTTGTTTATTATTCTCTACAGTATTTAACTCACGTATATTTAAAACATGAAAGGTTTGATTTTTGGTTTGCAGCACAGAACAACTTAGTGAGAAAAAAAACAATATTTATCGATCTAGTTTCTTTGGTTTTTTTAATGAACAAACAAAAACTTCAAAACAGTATGAACATTTATAATGTCATGACATCGAGTAAGTCATGAAAATAATATTTTGGCCCGATACTATAATGAAGCAGAAAAAGGCATCTAAATGTTGACGTTGAATGATGAGACAAGATTAGATATACCTTTAAAATAGTTTATTTGAACATCTTACTATACAAGTGTATGTATAACATCAAATTTAAAATGTATTTTCAAATCGAAGTAACATTAATTTATCGTTTTTTAACATTTTACTGTTTTTATTTTAATAGGATTATGGTGTTTGTACAGCAACGAATCCTTAAATAGTAATATCCTATTAAGAATAAATTTGAACCGTGTAAATCTACGCAAGACTTAGGCTTCACTCACCATTACCGGTTACGGATTTAATTCTTGTAACGAATTGATTGAATTTTTATGAGAGGTAACAGCCCTACGTTTATTGTACATAAAAGAAAACACCTTTAATGCTGAAAGTCCACGTGCTCCAGAAACACATCAAAGTGCTTGTACACTGGGTTTATGTCACTAATGTTTAGCTGAATATCAATGTATTTAAGAATATTAGTTAGCCCAAGTCACGTTCACATCACCAAATGTAAGCTTCTTTTCAACAGTGTACAAATACCAAGTTTCCCACACGCACACTGGTTGGTCAGAAACATTTTTACCGTTCTCTACAACAAGGCCTTAGCATTTACCTTACAGCTATAGTCGCTGTTATTATCGAAAGTATGAGACCAGGATACGTTAAGCTTACCCAGAGCCAAAACTGAACGATAGAATAGCTTTAGATTTCTTGTTGTGATTACGTCTTGAAAATGTGTAAGAGTTGAGACAGCACTGCCGAGAAGAGCTAGCTGTCTGTATTTCCCACAGAGTGACTTCTCTGAGTTAGAACTAATGGATGGGTAGTTCTTTATACATAAATGTGAATCAAGGGATACGTTTTTCTTAAACTCATCCATGCCTGCGATGTTTTCTGTTTTTTTGGACTACCTCTGAAAATTAAAATACAGACACACAGAAAAAAAGAATTAATAGCTAGAGGGAATAATATAAAAATCTATATAAACCTAGAGAAATAACTAGCCATAAAGGAGAAGTTGGTTCTAAGTAACCGATGAAAACAGGGTGGATACCATAGTTAGATGGAACATTAGAAAAGTCTTAAAGGTGGAGACGAAATATCTTATAGAGTTTCAAATGAAACATTCTTGATAAATAAGAGACACCTTTATACGTTAGAAATGAAAATTACAGCAGACGAAATCTAACATATATTAGACAAACAGAACGTTTCAGGATTTTAAAGAATGCGCTACTTTTTTACTGCGTAGAAGAATTATCTAACTTCAAAGAAACGACGAATTAATATATGATTTCGCACCATGGATTCCACTAAAGAGTGTATTACACATAACTTAATATACAAACTACTTAGTAGATTTACCTAAATACCAAAGTACATAGAGAGGACAGGCTAGATGTATCTAAGTATCTATAGAATTGTGTTAAATTTACCAAAGTGCATAAAGAGAATTGTGCTATATTGATGTTAATATATAGAGTGCTGCATTAGATTAACCTAAGTATCTATAGGATATACAGAGAATTATATTAGATTTAAAGAAACATGGCCTAGTGTCTAGGATATTACGTTTACGCACTTTAAAGCTGGAGTGCGCTATAAGAGTGACAGTCAAATCCCAGTATTATATCAGATTAGGGTCACTCAAATATTGTACATGAGTGGTAATGACCAATTGCATTTCTTCTAGTATATCAGTTCAAATTACGTATGGCTATGTAAAAAATAACTGCATTATGTAACTTTGCATATAAATACTGAAACAAACAAACAAACAAAAGCACAGTACTAGATTTGCCTAACTACATAAAGCACCGTATTAAAGTTACGTAATTACTAATAACAAAATATGAGAAGAGTGTGTACTAGTTACGTCAGTCACATAATACCTGCAATGATCAATGTTGACGAGGCCTTTCGTCCAATAACAATCACAAAGTTTTCTAGGCCGGGTGGAATTTTACAAATATAGCAATTATTGAGACGCTATGACAACAAGTCTTACCGTATGAACTGGATTAAGTTGGAAATGTGTAATTTTATATCACAAGAAGATATGCTGGTCTACTGGCATCAGTTAGCCTGATAATGAAAAATAAAATGGTTTACTGGTAGTTTTTGCATTGAGAACAAAGTGTTACTTTTTCATATTAATTACACATACCTACGAATTTAAACTTTTTTGTTTTGGTTTCGATAATGGAATTTTCATAATTCAGCTATGCAAAATATATACAAAAAATATTATTTTCGTATCACGTAAGGATTTTTTTACAAATCGGGAAGAAAAATAACTTTTACTTGGATAAAATTTATCACAAATATAACAGAAAATATTTATTTTGATAAAATGTTTCTTGCAACTTATTTTAATATACTCCTACTTAATATTTTTACATAACTCTGTTTAAACAGTTATTCTAAAGACGACTGGAATGGGTATTAACATAAATTACAGAACAACGTTTCGACCTTCATAGGTCATCTTCAGGTTAACAAAGATAGTTTGGGAGGAATTTGTTTGGGAATTTCGCACAAAGCTACTCGAGGGCTATCTGTGCTAGCCGTCCCTAATTTAGTAGTGTAAGACTAGAGGGAAGGCAGCTAGTCATCACCACCCACCGCCAACTCTTGGGCTACTCTTTTACCAACGAATAGTGAGATTGACCGTCACATTATAACGCCTCCACGGCTGGGAGGGCGAGCATGTTTGGCGCGACTCGGGCGCGAACCCGCGACCCTCAAATTACGAAGTGCACGCCTTAACGCGCTAGGCCATGCCAGGCCGTAAAAAGATAGTTTGCAACTGACCGTTGCTGTACATTTGTCTTGGGGACGAGAGCCATGGGTTTGTTATTAGAGAGCCAGTTAAATACAACTTTTCTGTCTAAAAAAATATCTCAAGAGTTGGAAGTATATGGTGTTAACAAAAACTGCTTTCAATCTAGACGAATATTTCAAAATTAAGGATCACCAACCTTCATGTAGCACTTCACGAAATTGAGCAAAGCAACCAACAAAAGAAATAGAGAAAATGGTAAACTTGAAAACAGTGTATGGATGATACTTAAGAAATCAGGCACACTTGAAACCGATGTGTTAATCGTAAACGTTATTTACTTTTATTTTCTTTCTTGTTACAAGGTATTTATAACTAAAGACATTTTTCATGAAAATTATTTAAAACTAATACTTTTTATTCGAATAAATTCTTAAGTGTTGACATGTTCACGAAAGCAAAGAAATATCTTGAGATAAAGATATTTGAATATGAAGCAGAGGTTGAAAGTGGTAAACAGATATTTCCAACAGGCTGAAAGTAGTAGACAGATATCTCCAACAGGTCGAAAGTAGTAGACAGATATCTCCAATAGGTTGATAGTGGTAGAAAGATATCTTCAATAGGTTGAAAGTAGTAGACAGATATCTCGAACAGGTTGAAAGTGATAGACAGATATATCTAACAGGTTGAAACTGGTAGGATGGTATCTCCAACAAGTTGAAAGTGATAGATATATATATTCAACAGGTTGATAGTGGTACACAGATATCTGCAACAGGTTAAAAGTGGTAGTCAGATATCTCCGATAGGTTGAAAGTGGTAGACAGATATCTCCAACACGTTGAAAGTGGTAGATATCTCAAACAGGTTGAAAGTGGTACACAGATATCTCCAACAGGGTGAAAGTTGTAGATAGATATCTCCAATAGGTTGAAAGTGACAGACAAATATTTGAAAATCAATTGTGAATACGGTGATCAGAAGAAGTTTCCATACCAGCCATTGTTCTGCACCGTCTATTGAAAATTATATCAAACAATATTACGCAGTTCAACTTGCTCTTTAAAATAGTAATTATAATAAATCAATGGAGCTTTTAAACAATTTAAATATGACAAGTCGGAAATAAGCTCAGGAAATGTAACCATCTCACGTTAGTGAGAGATTCTAAATAATCTAAACATCTTAAGTCAGTGAAAATTTTAGAGTGTAACCATCTCAAGCCGATGAGAGCTTCCAGATAATCTAAACACATCAGGTAGATGACAGTTTTAGAAAATGTAACCACCTAGATTAAGTGTGAGTTTCTAGCAAGAGTTCTAGATATGTAATGTAACCATCTCAGGAAGGTGACAGTTTCTAAATAATCTAAACACCTCAATTCAAAGAGTTTTAAAAAATGTAACCACCTCAGATAGATGAGAGTTTCTAGAGACTATAACCATCTCAAGTAAGTGTGAGTTCAAAATAATGTAACTAACTCAAATAAATGTGGGTTTAAGAGAATGTAACCCCATCAAGAAAGTGTGAGTTTTTGAGAATTTAACCCCATCAAGTAAGTGTGGACTTTAGAGAATGTAACCACATCAGGTAAGTGAGATATAGAAAATGTGATCACATCAAGCGTGAGTTTTAGGAAATGTAACCATATGAAGTAAGTGTGAGTTTTAGAGAACGTAACCACCTCCATACATTCCCTTTACTACACTATACGTTATGCTGCATTTGTTAAACACATTGCTGGTCAAAGGCACATGATTAGTATATCACACACTGATATGTTACCTACTTTATGTACAAAATCAAGAACAACAACGAATCAGTAGTATCTGTTCATTTCCATATTCATTACAAACTGTCTGTCCTTCCATCTCTAACGTCAGGTGCTCCAAATAATAAAGACACCTGTCTCTTGTTTCCCTCTCCAGGAACACCTGAAGTTTCCCTCGTTCCTCGTACTAATGGTGAACTACAGTTTTATCCACGCAGTCCAGACCAATTCCAGTCCTTTGCACGTGATAAATGATATTTTGTTTCTCCCAATTGATCTACAGAGCCTAATTAGCATTTATATACACTTCAACACATACACTGCTGGCCAAAATCTTAAGGCCAGTGAAAATAAAGAAAAAATATGCATTTTTTGTTGTTATACTCAACCACTCACTTGAGTAGAGCTTCGAAAGATGAAAATAAGAAAAGGAAAAATAAAAATAAAAAACTTTTTAACATTTAATAGATAAAAATGTAAACACTATGAAATTAGCCTAAATACTAGCTGGTCAAAAGTTTAAGACTATACCAAAAAGAAGTCCTAAACAGGGTAGGAAATGCCCAACAAGAGGTTCCAGTATTGAGTTGCACGGGCGTCATTGCGAATAACTGCAAACATTCGCTTTGGCATGATCGATATTGCTAAAAAAAGTTTTTTTAAAAAAAAGTGTTTGTTCGCTATATTCACGATGCTAGTTTTTAAGAAGACATGCTAATTTGCAAACCTTTGTCTACTCAAACAACAAGCGAATAAATATTTAAACTGATCGATTTATTTATGGAAGAGCATGAAGTCCAATGGCAGCTTTGCTCAAGTATTTGCACTGATGGAGCTGCAGCTATGACTGGAAAATTTTCAGGCGCAGTGGCACGCATAAAAAAGAAAAACACGGACATCGAGAGTATTTATTGCTGTCTTCACTTGCAATGAAACGAATACCAGAAGACTTAAAAGAGGTATTGGGTGATGTCATAAAAATAGCTAATTTTATAAAATCAAGACCACTCAAGGTGAGGATCTTCAGTTTACTCTGTTAGGATATGGGAAGTTTGCATAAAAAGTTGCTGCTTCATACGAAAGTCCCATGGTTTCCTCAGGGAAAAGTGCTTGCTCGGTTTTACAAATTGCGTGAGAAGATAGGTTTCTTATTATCTGAATGACATTTTGAACTTGCATACAAATTAAGTGACAAATGCTGGATACAGAAAGTGGCTTACCTTTCGGACGTAATTGCCTATCTAAATGAAGTGAATGCTATAATGTAGAGTATCAGGGTAACGTATTTCAAAGCTCAGAGTAAAATGGAAGCGTTTTAACGTAGGCTAAAACATGGGGTAAATGTATACTTATGGAAGAATTTGATTGCTTCGAAAATCTGTGTTTTGTTTTTTTTTACTTATGAGTGAAATGGCAAAAGTTTCAGTCTTGCAGCACATATCTGATTTGTGTTTTACTACTGGGGAATACTTCCATCCTCATTTAGAAAAATTACTGTGGATTCAAAATCCCTTTGTTTACTCTGCAAACGATTTGTCTTTGAGAGAGAAAGAACAGCTAACAGAAATTTCAACTGATTATCCTCTAAAAACAAAATTTCAGCAGGAAGAAAGTACACAATTTTGGATTAAATTGGTCATGGAATACCCTGAAATAAGTAAGAGAGCTTTGAAATTTTTGATGCATTTTCCAACAACATATCTTTGTGAGCAAACATTTTCACTGTATACAGCTACAAACACCAAATTTACAAACAGGCTAAATATTGACGATGATTTGTGCATACAAGTAACAACCCATCCGAGCCACTAATAAATAAATAAGCACACTATACTTTTACTGATATATAAATTTTGCTAACAGAAATGTTTGAACAAGTAGAAGTAAAAATTTTTCTTTAAATATAGATATCTTCAATAAATTTATATTCTAAAAACTTGAAGTAAGCTTTATCTGGTGCTAGTGACCGATTGTTTCTATTTTTAGTAGGTTTTTTTTTATTACGCCTCCGGAATGTTTTTTCTTTCTCATGCGAAGCTCCACAGTTATAAAAAGTTTAGGATCCCCTGGTATAGGCGATCGTTGCAACATTATCGAAGTGCATATTATGTACACGTATATATCAATGATATATATGTCTAGTTCTTAGGCCTAACTGAAAATAATTTCAGTATGTTCTCTTCTGCTTTTATTTCCTTATTATTATTTCACAAGCTTTCGGCCAAAACACTGAAGACGCAGTACAAGTTTTTAATAGATTTAACTGCACCAAACACAAACCTAATTATAGTATATTCTCTATTAGTCAATATCGCTGTTTTAGATAATTAAACTTCATAGGCCTATAAGTTGTAACTTGCGTTGGAACCTCAGTTAACTTGGCAAGTTAGTTAATTAGGCCGAGACTTCAGTCTGTATATCAATTTGTAAAATAATTGAAATTAAATGTATATTTATAATTTTCTTCCGACCTACCTTAGTTTTAACTTGCTGTCTATTAAGTCTACGCTAGTTTATATGCAATAGTAACTTTATCGCGGTTCTAGACTAATATGTAAATCATGGTAAGTTAAGTTATTATTATTCTCATGGTGATATACATTACTATAAATTGTCTATTTTTCATATCATTGTGTTACGTTTGTAAGCCATCGTTAACAAAATAAAATTAATTATTCTAATCTCAATTATTTTATTGCTCAGTAAATATGTAGAATCTCTGGTTAATATAAAATTTTGCAAGCAAACATTTGAATTAATATTGTTCACCAAACACCAAAACGTCTCAAGGTTTTTGAATTAAGTACAAAAAATAAATTACAAGGCTTAAATGTGACGAAAATAAAGTTACTTGACATATAATTTCACAATGTATGTGTTTTGTTATAGCTCTCTGCTATGTTCATCGAGGGAAATCGAACCCTTGATTTTAGCGTTATAAATCCGTAGACTTACCGCTATCCCAGCGGGTAACATTTCATAGTAAACGCAAGTGAAAAAAAAATAAATACATGTTTAGCATACCCGCCCGTTTCCGTTTTTCAATTATCGTTTTCCGATCACACAAAAAATTAAAAATACTTCTGAATAAAAAATGAGATGAACACAGTTATTTCATGTTGCCATTTTCTTTATTTATCATAAATTCTGTATCGTTTTGAAACAATACGTGTTTGTTTGTTTGTTTTTAATTTCGCACAAAGCTACTCGAGGGCTATCTGAGCTAGCCGTCCCTAATTTAGCAGTGTAAGACTAGAGGGAAGGCAGCTAGTCATCATCACCCACCGCCAACTTTTGGGCTACTCTTTTACCAACGAATAGTAGGATTGACGGTCACATTATAACGCCCCCACGGCTGAAAGGGCGAGCATGTTTGGTGTGACCGGGATTCGAACCCGCGACCCTCAGATTACGACTCGAACGCCTTAACCCACCTGGCCATGCCGGGCCCAAATAAATAAACACAGAAAACTTGAGCTTCACATGGACCCTTTGAACGTAGTAACGATCATGAAGAAAGGAATGTAAACGTTTTTTTTTCAAAGAATTCATTTAAAAAAGGCCTTTTTTTCGAAAACTCCTAACAGTGAACATTGGTGTTTGTTGTTGTTTTTGCTTAACCTAAAATTATTTAAATCTATATTTGCGACAAACATCGTCGTGGCAATGAAAGGTGACATTGGTTCAATAACTTGAATGGGTGTACGCCTTCATTTCTAAGAACAAGAATACACGTATATATATTAAAAATAAGTTATTTTGTTTTATGTAGTTAATCAGAAAGTTACATAATGGATTATCTGCACGGATATTAAAAGCTGGTTTTTAGTCTTGTAAGTCCACAAATATACCACTGACACAATGGGGCAAGAAAAAAAAAAGGCTCAGTTTTTGGAACTGTGGTCGTCATAAACGCTGTCAACATATCATATTAAATTATTACAAAATCACAGACGTTCTATTACGTTTACTGAACTTATAAATCTTCGTTGTACGATGTATTATTTTGTTTGGGTCACCTTAAAGATAGAAAAGTCGTAGTATTTAAGTGGAGGAAAAGGCGAATATAGAATTATATATGATATTTAAACGCAGAAGCGAATTTTATCATTATTATCTACACTTTCTTCTTGTCCTTGTCAGTGTTTTTCTGTGCTTTTCCACAAATCTACTTTTTCTTTATTGTTAAATTTTAAAAAAGTATTTAAATTTGTAAAATAACTACAATATACTACACAATATCATAACGAAAACAAAATAGAGTCTGAATAATAAATAACTATATATATAGTTTGTTTGACTAAAAACAAGCCGAAACAAAAATAAAAATTGTTTTCTTTTTTCAATTTCGCGCAAAGCTACACGAGGTCTATCTGTGCTAGCCGTCCCATTATAACGCCCCCACGGCTGAAAGGGCGAGCATGTTTGGTGCGATCGGGATTCGAACCCGCGACCCTCAATCAATCGCCTTAACACGCCTGGCCATGCCGGGGCATGAAATAAAAATAAAAACCGCTGCACCAACTGAAAGGATTCCAGGGTAAAAGCTATAATGTGGGATGTAAAATGTACCCTAGGTTTTGGAGGTGACTGCGGAAGTTGGACCCACATTGCGGCGGGGATACATCATCTATTAATCTTAACCTCCATTCACCAGTCTCACATAAAGAAATAAAGAAATAACAACAGAAACTGAACTAATAGAAAAAAGAAATTAGGAGAGCGAGATGTGGGTGCTTAAGGCCACAACATTCCACATCTATATCACCCTTCACTGCCTGCAGACAGTTGTAAGTAGGTGACTGCTCTCCAAAGTAAAGAATAAAAACTAAAAATTAAATGGAAAAATAAAAAATAAATAAAAATATAAATATTTTTGATAAAAGAAAATATTTTGCCTTGCCAGCATATACTTTACCATCTTTCAACAGTAATGTACCACACCTTTCTGGTATATGTATTATAACTTCGGTATTATAACTTCAAAATCAATTATTCAGACTGTAAAATTGTAAAATTTGTGATAAATTACAAATAAGTGATTTAATAATATTTGTATTAATAAAATGGATTTTATTCCATGTGGAATGTTACTGTAAAAGTTTGACGTTTTATACAATTAGCTCTTGTTTAATACATTGATTTTATATTTAACATCATTGCATATTCCCTGCTTCTTTGCAGTATTTTCTTTGTTTCCACCGCCACACTTTTGCCCCATACAATATTGCTGACACAACTAGCATGTCAGAAAGTTATATTTAATTCTTATATCTTTCATTCTGTTTAGCCTGGCACGGCCAGGTGGCTAAGGCACTCAACTCGTAATCTGAAGGTCGCGGGTTCGAATTTTCGTCACAGCAAACATGCTCTCCCTTTCAGCCGTGGGGGCGTTATAATGTGACCATCAATCCCATTATTCGTTGGTATAAGAGTAGCCCAAGAGTTGGCGGTGGGTGTTGGTGACTAGCTGCTTTCCCTCTAGTCTTACACTGCTAAATATAGCACCATTTTACCAATAATAGAAACAAACTACGTCACATGACACTATTCTATCTACTAACAATTAGGTGAGTGTGGTACTAACTATCTAGTAGTTAGTACTATTAGTACCTAGTACTATTAATTAAATACTTGTTTTTATTACTAGGTACTAACTAACAACTAGTTAAATCCTGCGTTTCGAAAGCTAATCTGCTGTTATGTGGGTATAATGGCCGAGATTCAATCCTTGGTCTCCTTATTAAAACAGTTGGTGTATCCACTTCACAGGCCATCCAGCGGCACAATGGTGTGTCCTTGGACTTTTAATGCTAAAAATCGTGTTTCGAAACCCCTGATTGGCAGAGAAATATTTCTGTCAATAATGATAATAACTTTATTTAGTTAGTTTACACACCCTTTGTGTAGCTTTATAACAAAACAACAAATAATTTAGGGCATGGCATGACTAGGTGGTTAGGGTGCTTGACTCACAATCTGACAGTTGCGGGTTTGAATCTCCCTCACAACAAACACGCTCGCACTCTCAGCTATGGGGGCGTTATAATGTGACAGTCAATCCCACTGTTTTTGGTAAAAGAGTAGCGTAAGAGTTGACGGTAGGTGGTGATGACTAGCTGCTTTCCCTCTAGTTTTTGACAGCTAAACTAGGAAAGTCCAAAATAAATCAAACTGCTTGCAGGGGTCTCTACTCACAGTTAAAGCTTGAATCAACTCACAATTTGAAATGGTACCCCAAGTTAACAAGAACATTCTGGATCGAATTTTGTTCTTTATCACCACAAACGATCTTTATTAGCACTTTTTTCAAGACGGCATCAGGTTAATAACAGAATGTAAGATTTGAACTTGCTAGTCATTAATATGTGTCTAGTTATTATTAGCAACAAATTAATAATCAGGCTTGAGGTCATATAGACCGCTAAATATAACAACGATAACACTTATTGTTCTGATTCTAACCTAAATATTTATGGTATGTCGTGTTTGAGAATCAGCTTGGAGAAGACACAGAATATCCCCCAGTGATAAGTCTGCGAACTTATAGCGCTAAAATTCAGGTTTCGATACCCGTGGTAGGAACAGCACAGATAACCCATTGTGTAACTTTGTGCTTAACTACAAACAAACAAATATACACATAACTTATTATTGCACCAATACACGCAATGAAATAAAATAATGTCTTGATTAACCCAAATGAGGACATAACGTACATATAAAATGGATGATTATGTGCATTTTAATGTTTATACTTAGTTTTTCAACATGCTACTCAATTCCTTCCAAGCTAAATATTTACATATAATGAAGCAACTTTCAGTTTTTCAAGAAATATTAACCATCGAGCAAAAATGATATACTTTGCAGTTTACTTGTAAAACGTCATGTAGCAGCAGGCCAAGAACATCATCCTGATGCTAAACATCTTCCTACTTCACCGACAAATTTGGCATTCTAAGGTTACACCTTTGAATGAAAATCCTCTTTGTGCCGTCAGTTTAAGATTTAGTTTTGAGCTATGAATCAATATACATATTTAGGTTTTATTGAATTACCTTACTAACATGTAATAAAATAGGCTGCATAGAAAATCTGGTTATGTATTGAATATACTTCTAAAAATCTAGTCGGTCATATCTCCGATGATCGGAGATAATAAACGACCTAACACATATCTAAACGACAATGAACAACCTAACACATATCTAAACGATAATAAACGACCTAACACATATCTAAACGATAATAATCGACCCAACACACAACTGACCGATAGTGATCAAACCAACACGTGTTTCTACGCTTGGGAAGTTTCCTCTTTCCTTATCAGTGAGTTTATGTGTTAAATCTCTTTAAAACAAAGACTTAACAGTGCAAGTTGTGCGAAAATGGCTCAGATTAGAACGCTGGTATGTAAGCTGTCGTTTACTAAAATTCAATGTTCTATATGTTCACTTCTGGCATAGGCAATGTTTATTAATTTCCATCTGTACTATCAATCCAGTTTTGAAACACATTTACATACTTCCTATCTTTTCGCCAACAAATAAATTTCATATCTTTACATCAACAAAAACCGTCTCCCAGTGGCACAGCGGTATGTATGTAAACTTACAACGCTAAAAACTGGATTTCGATACCTGTGATGGGCAGAACATATTACCCTATTGTGCATAGAAACAAAAAACAGCAAAAACGTTACATCTTCACATCAGCAAAATCTAGTATTTTTATATCAACCAAATCATCTCGTATCTTTACAGAAATCAAAATACATCGTATTTTACATCAATCAAAAACACCTTGTGCTTTACGTCAACCAAAACAGTCTTGTACTTCAGATCAACCAAAACACCTTATACCTTTACATCAAATAAAAAAATCTGGTGTCTTTACATCAACCAAGATACCCCGTATTTTTACATCAACCAAAAACATTGACCAAAATAAATTGTGTTTTTACATCAACGAAAAACCCCCATATCTTTACCTTAATAACTGAAAACAAAATCGAATCTTTACATCGATAAGAGAATTAGTATTTTAATATAAATAGTGTAGAAAGGTTCTTACAGAGTACAACACAATATACTTCATTTTTGCTTTAACCATCCTGAGATACACAACACATAATTTTTTTTCTTCAAGAATGCAAGTCTAGCTATCAAGATCCTCCTCCTATCTCAGTTTGGCACTAGTGAGTAAGTGGTAAGTTTACGAAATTATGACGTTAAATCCATGGTTCGATTCCGAGTGGCGGATAGAGCGCTAAAAAGAGAAACCGACATTAAATATTTTCGTTAGTGATAATGTCTCGTATCTTTACATTACTAATAGAAACATCATATATTTGCATAAATAACATAAGCCGCACGTCTTTACGATAGTAAAAAAAAGTTTACGTCTACATGAACAATAAAACACTCGAGTTTTTACGTTAATAATAAAACAATACCATCTGTACGTTAACCACTTGGCCACAGCTGGCCAGTTCTATATGGATTCACGCACACTGTTTTGTCATAAGCGCAGGTTTGTGTTCCATCAATATGTTCATCTATGTTACTATAAGTTATAGTGATGTGATCTTCCTGGTTCACGAGGGGAAGAAAGCGGAAAGCAGTTATCGTAGAAATATGTAAAATGTACATCCAAACAATACTAGGACTGAATATATAACATGTACATCCAAACAATACTAGGACTGAATATGTAACATGTACATCCAAACAATACTTGGACTCGTTATGTAACATGTACATTCAAACAACACTAGGACTGAATATATAACATGTACATCCAAACAATACTAGGACTGAATATGTAACATATACATCCAAACAATACTAGGACTGAATCTGTAACATATACATCCAAACAATACTAATATTTACTGACAATTTGTAAATTGTTCAATATTTCTAAGATATTTATTTTCTGTCTTTGTAAGAAGTTTTGACCTGTAAAATAATAAAACCAAAATGTATTACGATAAAGAACTAGAAGATCTTGGTACTTTCGGAAGGTATACCTTCCTGAAAGGCTTGCATTATCAGCTTTCCTTTCAAAGATGGTCCCAGGAGGTTAGGGCGCTCATTTCGCCATCTGAATGTTGCAAGTTCGAATCTTCGTCACACTAAACATGCTCATTCTTTCAGCCCTGGGGACGTTATAAAGGTCAACTCCACTATTCATTGGTAAAAGCGCAGCCCAAAAGTTGGCGGTGGCTGGTAATGTCTAGTTGCTTGCTCTCTAGTCTTACACTGCTAATTTAAGGGCGGCGAGCGCAGATAGTCCTAGTGTAGCTTTGCACGAAATTCAAAAGCAAAAAAACAAAGCAAAATATTTCAAAATTCATCTTAAACACAAGCATATTTCTCATTACTTTTGTATCATAATCAATGTGTATTCTATAAATCAATTGAATTAATGTATGCAACTCACACAAAGAGTTGTTTAATAAAAGTTTACCACCTACTGTTAGTTTGTCTAAAAAAGATAAAACTATTTTGCTATTTTCGATAAATTCTGTTGACACGCCACTACGTCATAAACATACTGATGCCATGATACCGCAAGTAAATAAAAAAGGCTTTAATAATTAGGAAATATTTTTAGGTATACTCATGTGCACACATGCACACGTACGGAAAAAGTTACACACTAGTTTGATGAACTCTGTATTGAGCGAAACGCATCGTCGGCAGTAACTATAGTGGACACATTGTAGTTGGAATATTGTTATATCCTGTTCTTGTTTTTAGTAAACTATAACGTAGTAAATAACGAATGAAGGGTTAGAAATGTAATAGGCTAATATTAAAACACTGCAAACATAAATAATTTTAAATATAAAAATAACCAAAAAGAGACTATTGTTAGTTTTATTTTTACAGCATTCATCATGAATTTTAACTTTTTCAGGTGTATTCTATGTTTTAAATAGAGTGTGTGACTTGAGTATAAAAATGTGGGGTAAAGACAGAAGTATTTTGAATATTTTGATATTTTTCATTTAACTTTTTGTTTCTTTTAACGTAAACTACTTGTAGGAATTTTAAGAGTTCTCAAAATGGTTTCCCTAAAATGTGATATTTTGAACAAGGTTATAACTAAAGTATCAAACGTTAAAACTGTCACACGATAACGTAAAGAAAAATCAAATGTTAACACAAGTTAAAACTTGTGTGGTTTACTGTTTGGGAAAACGTTCCTTGTTTGCGATTAAACGCAGAACAATGCTACATAATGAGCTATTTGTGCTGTACTAAACACGAATATTAAAACCAGATTTCTTAGCACCATAAGGGGCCTGGCATGGCCTAGCGCGTTAAGGCGTGCGCTTCGTAATCTGAGGGTCGCGGGTTCGCGCCCGAATCGCGCAAAACATGCTCGCCCTCCCAGCCGTGGGGACGTTATAATGTGACCATCAATCCCACTATTCGTTGGTAAAAGAGTAGCCCAAGAGTTGGCGGTGGGTAGTGATGACTAGCTGCTTTCCCTCTAGTCTTACGCTGCTAAATTAGGGACGGTTAGCACAGATAGCCCTCGAGTAGCTTTGTGCGAAATTCAAAAACAAACAAACAAATTAGCACCATAAGCGCCCACAAACCTATCACCGCTATGAGACTCGGAATAATATATATATATTAAACACTGTTATATTCCATTTCTTTAATTACAGGATAGTTTCCTAGTGCTAAATGATTAGGCGAGAAAATGCATCTATATTGTAATATTTTTATAAGTTAATAACTACAAACGCCCATGTTCTCAGATTTCCTGTCCAAATATTTTGTTTATTTAAATCAGATTTAAGTGTTTGTTATTAAAATAATCTCGAACAAACATACATATATGAACAGAAAACATTTGAGTTCTGCGTTCTATGTGGATAAACGTAGGCACTACGAAAATTGTACTTCGCTGGAAGTGGTTAAAGTAGGCGTGAATATTGTGACTTGAGCATGTCGGAAAATCATGCCGTAGCTAATTCGTGATGACACGCTGTATAAAAATGGACTAGTACAGCTAGACCACGGTCCTCGTTGTCTGTTCTATCGATAAGACGTAGTGTGTTATTAGTTCGACATATTTTCAGTAACAGATTCCTTGACACTGATGAAGGCCTGAAATCCAATTAAACCGTATTCTTACAACGGCTGGTGTGGGTATTAGAACTTTAATTAAAATGAAATACAGAACAACATTTCGACCTTCTTACGCTATCTTCAGGTTAACAAAGACAGTTTGCAACTGAGTTGCTGGACACGTGTCTTAAGCACGAGAGTGTGAACAGGTGTGATAATGTAAGATGTGTTGCAGTTAGATGTTAGGTTATTAATTAATTTAGGTATAAATGTGTTTCTTTGTACTTGTTTCCCTATTTAATATGTTACACCTAGACCAGTAGTCCCCAAACGTTTTTGACTGTCGACCCCTTCATAGAATCCTTGACCTTTTATCGATACCTCCATTCTTTTAAGTTATAAAAATCTATAAGTCATAGTTGAAGGAAGAATAACTTAATAAAAACATATAAATGATAGTAATATATTATGATAAACCAACTTTATCTTTTTACTGATTGTCTGACATCTTTAACAGGAGGGATGTAGTTGATAATCTTTGAGAAGAGCACTGATATTTGGTTGTAAATTGATGAGATTTAGTCTTAACTCACCACGTTTTTCTATGTTCAGTTTGTTCCTCTGTTTTGTTATGACTGAATTTACACGGCTAAAACCAGCTTCAACCATATAGGAACTTGGGAATATCGCTGCGAAACGTTTTGGATGCTTATTGACAATATTTACATTACTCCAGAAGTTGCTGAGGGTCGTATTTTCAAACAGTGATTTAGCTTCGAGATCCACGGAAAGTTCAATAAGTTCATCTTGTAAATTAGATTCAATAACTACCTTTTTACATTTCCGAATAAAATGACGTAACAATCCAGTCAGGTACGTGCATTTTCTCCAAGTTCTCAAAGCGCACTTTAAAGTCTTCACTCAGTTTTCAAGGTGCTTTAAGTACATATCCAAGTCATCATCAGAAATAATTTGGTCTTCACCTTTCAGTTACCGTAAGTTTGAAAAGTACTGAAAAACTCTTCGTAGCAATAAAGATTTAAAAAGGCTTATTTCAACTTGGAAACCTAAGAGGATTGTCCGGGTTTGAATAATTGTTACATCTTTACCTTGCAGACAGGTCTGTACATCACTATATTTTAAATATAGGTATGCTAAGTAGAAAAGATGATTCTTATTATTTTTCAATTCATCACATGGAAAGGAACCCACATCTGTAAGAAACTCCTCAGTTGAGTCATACAACTCGACAAATTTTTGCAAGCAAACACCTCTTGACAGCCACCTCGCTTCAGTATTCAACAGTAATTGGTTCACCAATTCATCGTTTATTTTCACATAGCTTAGCAGTCGCAAATTAAGTGGATGTGCTTTAATTTTATTTATTGATCTGACGCACACCTTTATAGTATCATGCAATTCGTCACTGAGATTTTTTACCACATTGTGGTGTCTTTGTATACAGTGAACAGTACGCACATCGGGAACCTTTCCACAAGAAAGGTAGCAAATCCTTTGTAACAAACAACCATTGAAGGTGCGCCATCTGTGGCAACGGCAATTTTATTGAATTTAACTAAAATACCTCACATAAACTAAGAGAATGTTTAAACCACCAAAAGTTAATTTATCAAGTTGGATGGAAAATTTACAATGCATAAGCTCAAATGCCAAAGTTTTTCCCACATCTTCAGCCATCTCATCAATACGTCTTTGAACTGTATTTGCACTTAAAGGCAAGCATTTTAGAAAAAGGACCAGAGAATTTTTCAAAGCAGTTTCAATCACTTCTCTAATTGATAGTATTATGATCTCCTCTACAATAGTATATGGTTTTCCTTTCTTTGCTATATTAAGAGAAACATTATATGATGTTCTTAACCCTCCTTCATTATCAACCTGAGCAGGTGCTTTCATAAATGACATTGTTTTTGGTTGATTTTTATATTTTTCTTTCAACGTTCTAAAAAAATCAATACCTTTATCTTTCTTATCACGATGAATTCTTTGAGGGTGGTCTTTCATCTTTGCAGGTTTCATTGCATCATTACTAAAAACCTTTTACGCATAGGAGGCACATAGACTTCGTTTCATTTGTAAGCAAAGGTATGAATCTAAGTTTCAAGTAATCTAGTCAATATTGTCGGCACTTCTTTTTAGGATCTTCAGCTGCCATTACGGTTAATGAGATCGTGGCTAAAGTTAAACAAACGAACTTTATCAACAAGCTGCAAGAAACACAGTTAAATGTTTTAACGTTTTAAATTTAAAGCATAAGCAAAAGTCCATAGAAGTATATAAAGTAACAGAGATTGTATTTAATTTTTATTGCTATCAAATTACGTGACCACGTAGTACAACGTTACACACTTTTCGTAGAGCTGAAACACAAAATTTTCATTTACTTATTTTAAGTACAGTACTTTGATTTTTTAACCTTTTATGTAGCTTTTAATTCACTACGTTACGCAATGTCCTTTTTAAACTAAACAAACTCACACCTCTACTAAACACCAATAAATAATTAAAATTGCGAAAAAAAAATATCATTGTTAATAATCAGGAATGTAAGCCAAAATGAACCTGAAACATATTGAAGAATACGTCACGCTCACAATTCTTCCTGATTGGCTCAATTACAACCGTCAGTTGGAGGGGGCGGAAAGTAAACGACTCTCTTGTCCAGACTCGAAAATGACTTATGCATTTTTGTACTATTAATTTACAGATGGTATTTTTATTTCCTTGATTATACGACTTGCTTTCTGCACAATATATTATGTCGAACAATATTTAATAAGTCCTGCAATGATACTTCTGTATTAACAGTTTCTAACCGACTCCCAACTGATTTTCTATCCCCGGAAATGTCTCGTCGATCACTTTGGGGACCCATGACCTAGACTAACAACAAACTATAAAACCTTACACTGATATATACCATACATTCCCAATATTAGCAACAAAATAACCAACATTTGATAAAAAACTTGCAACAAAATGTAACATTCTAGTAAATAGTAAATTCATTCAAAAACCAGGAACAAAACTAAAATCCATTCTATGTGAAAACTACACTGACAAACATAATACCAACATTATTTATAAAATACAATGCAACAACTGCCATGACTACGCTAGAGAAACAAGCAGAAAAATGGGAACCAGATTCAAGAAAACAAAAAAACAATTACTTTCGCACTTTTTGAACACTGCAAATCAAATAAACACAACATAACTGTAGAAAACACCTGGATACTAAGTAAGGAAAGATATACAATCCCAAAATCAAGAAGCCATACTTATACAAGATCTCAAACCAGTATAAAAGAACACCTTTATACCTACATCAGTCAATAAACTAACATCTAATTACAACACCCCCTATAATCCCGCACCATTTTACACACTCATCCCTGAGACATGTGCCCGGCAATGGTCAATTGCAAACTCTCTTTGTTAACCTGAAGATGACCTAGGAAGGTCGAAACGTTGTTCTCTGCTTTCTTTTGTTAAAAATGTTAATACCAATACCAGCCGTTCTGAAATACATTTTTACTTCAAGTGGGTTTCTCGCCATCATCAATTAAACCCTCTTGTTATATGGTATATATAGTCAAGTCAGACAACAACAGAAACACAAAACCACAAAGAGCCACTTATCTCCCACTTTTAACATGACTTTTGTATTTGTCTTCAACTATATTTCACGAGTTCTGTATAAAATATTTTAAGGCAGTTTATCAGCAACATCAAATTTCCTTTATATCTTACATTCTATACAACTATTAATGACATCAGAATAACACATCACTGGCATATGACAAGCCTGATATCCCAGATACTGTGATCTGTATGTACTGTGTGAAGTCGGCGATTTCATTGTTAAGAAAGTTGTTTTTTTTAATATTAAAGAGTGTTTTATTTTTCTTCATTCAGGTAAAGTACTTATCATGTTACTAGGCGAGAGTGGTACTGACATCAGGAGTCTAACTCCTCGGGAAGTTTCTCCGAGGTCTGAATTCGTTATAACAATAAATCAGTGATGTGTTACTTTGTGAACCGATTATATTGTGGGAAAGTTTGCTTTCTGAAGCGTGTCTTCATTCAAAGTTTGTTAGTTATTTTTTAGAATTATATCCAGAACTACTCGAGAGCTATTTGCGGTAGGCTTCCCTAATTTTGCAGTGGTAGACTAGAGGGGGAGAAAAAGCTAGTCAAAAACCACAGCTAATTTTTGGGCTACAAACTTATCACAGAACAGTGGTGTTGGACGTCAAATTATAACGATCCCCATAACTGAAAGAGCTAGCCTGTTCAATAATGGGATTCGAACTCATAACACAGACTGAGAGTCACAAACCCTAACATCTTTAACACTAGGCAAAGTAAATCTGTAATAAAATATATATTTAACGCTGGGTAATGTAAACCTGTGATAACATATATCTTTAACACTAGGTAATGTAAATCTGTGACAATGGATATTACCAAACAAACCTGAAACGAAGGAAGTCGTCAAGCAAATCTGAAACAGTGAAAATCCTGAGACAAATCTGAAATAACGTTTCCTTTTCTAACCGGAAAGTATTATAGTAAGAATAAATTAGCATGCTCTAACTTTATGGTGGGTTAATAAACGTATTTACCAATTAACATTATAAACATTTGTGAAAAACATTGAACAGCACAGCAGAGCTCTCCGACTGTTTTTTGACTAAATCACGCTATATTTATGGTTAATAGTAATCATTTTAAATTAGAAAGTATGTTTATAAGCAGGTTTCACACACATGATTAGAAGTCCAAGTTTACTGCAGTTTATTATGTGACACATATTTGTGAAAGGTCATGTAAAATGGGTTTTCATTTTCTATATAGCTACTTAAGCGCTCTCGTATAGTAATAGTACACTTTTTGCATGCCTGAGATTATGTGTAACCCTTTCAATAGTGTGTGTGTTTTCTTATAGCAAAGCCACATCGGGCTATCTGCTGAGCCCACCGAGGGGAATCGAACCCCTGATTTGAGCGTTGTAAATCCGTAAACTTACCGCCGTGCTAGCCGGGTTCCTTTTTAATAGTAGACATATGTATATCACTAGTTATGTTACTTAGTTATTCACCCCATCAGGAACACGTGACTTCCAACTTAAGAAGCCCAGGTCCTAGAAAGCTTCAACCTGGTTCAGAGAGTATAACAGCTTTTACACAAACCTGAACGTTTTTGTACTTAATAATCTAAAACTGCTAGAACTGTTAAAATTAACCTTGATCGTACGTTTCGGTAGACCCCTCGTGAGTTTAATTAAATATATGACAAGCGATGTTATTCATGGCTTCACAGTTTCTTCCCACTAGGTGATATAAATTCCTGTTTAAATCCTAGTTATATCTACATAAGTTAAAGACGAAACAAATTGCACTAAAAATACCGTAATGCATATTTGATATCAGCGGTAGCAACTATTAGATATGTGCAATAATATGAAGTGTTCACACCCTATGTTTATATCACAAAAGGCATGTATAAAAATATTAATGTACGTTTGCGTGTCTTCTTATAACAAAGCCCCTGCAGGCTATCTGCTGAGTTCACCGAGGAGAATCGAACCCCTGATTTTAGCATTCTAAATGTAGACTTAACGCTGTACCAGCGGGGGACAATAATAATAATATAATAAATTTACATCTCAAAAGGCATATGTAACGATATGATATGTTTACACCATAAAAGGCATGCGAAATAATATATTTACGTTACAAAAGGAATGAGTAATAAGATATGATTATACCATAGAAGTCATGTTTAATTATATAATATGTTTACGTCCCAAAAAAACATGTATAAATAATACGATATGTTTACACCACAAAAGGTATATTGTTGACGAAAAAATATCCAATACGTTTTAAGTACGTTGTATTTTTTTTATTCTAGGCCTCAGTAAAATCGAAGCGGGAAAATACTAATTTAATCTTTTTCTTCTTTTTTTTTTAACGAGAACTCTGTCGGCTTTATTGACAACTATATTGTCAGTGTCGCATAGACGTATTAGGTCCCTTTCAGTAAGTATGTTAACAAAATTTAATCTAAAAATACCTGTGTTCGAGTGATAGCAAAATCTTATGTAAGCGTGTCTTCAAACACCCTCTTCATGAGTCTACACTTCGGTCATTATTTTTTACTTTTATCTATGTTAGTATTCTAATTTTAAAAACTTATATTCTTGCCGATGTCAGAAAGCTCTCTTTAGTTAACAACAACAGATGTAAAAAAAACTATTCTTTGATGGATTGTTTAGGCAGAGTATTCATGACGAAATTTTGCAGAATGAACAGAAACTGCCTGTTGTGGAGACACGAGTGTAGAGGACGGCGTTTCGAAAGTCTTCCGCCGGCAATTGCCGTCCATTTTACAAAGTTTAATCGTGAGAAACTATTTATTTATATTATATATATGTGTGTACATATACATTTATATTATGTATATGTGTATACATATATATTTATATAATGTATGTGTGTGTACATATATATTTATATAATGTATGTGTGTATACATATATATTTATATGGATAAAAAATTAATAAATTAGAATCAATCAGACAGATATGAAATATTATTTATAAATGTTGACAATATAATGGTTCTAGAAGAACAACGATACACGTTAAATATTCTATAAAAGTAGAACACATCGAAAATATAAACATGACAATTACAGAAGACTTTAAATCGTTCGTTTAGTTTATGGGCTTAAAAAGCTAAATTCGATCCCTAGCTTTGTATATAGCAAAACGCTTAACATGGCCCCAAAACGAACAAGAAAAACTTTAATAAAGATATTTTAAAGAATGTAGTGTTATTTTGACAAATTCCCTAGTTTAACAGCTCCCGAGTTCCTATAGGGAAAATAATTAGTGTTAAGACGTATTAAAAGTGATTGTTTTTAACCATGTAAATTATAACCAATATTTATGTGTTGTATACGGAAGTAAATCAACCTATATCTTTAAACCACATATGTGTATATTTATAAGAACTACAGATAAAAATATTCCAACTGCACAAGTATTTGATGTTAGACTAATGATATACTACAAAACAGATCAGACTTTAAAAACAAACTCCCTAGAACTTACAATAGTGTTAAAATTACAAAACAAATCAGCCATTAACAACAAACTCCCTATAACCTACACCAGTGTTAAAACTATAAAGCAGATCTGTCATTAACAACAAACTCCCTACAACTTACACCAATGTTAAAACTATAAAACAGATCTGTCATTAACAACACAATTCCTAGAACTTACACCAGCGTTATAACTAAAATCTCCATCCTAAACTTCCGCCTCACCATGTTCATAAAAGTTTTCTTTTATACAGGAGTCTAACGTAAAAGTATTCCTTTAAATTGTGTGCAGAAGTACTTGAAACTCGAGTCAATCTCGTCCTTTATACGATTTTCCTCCTTACCTTTCTTTAAAGCCACTGCTGCTTATACAAGTTAATATATGCCATTGGTTTTCTGAAAGATAAGAAACAAAATAATCTATTGGCTTGCTTCTTTTGATTATTTGTTTGTTTGTTTGTTTGTTTTGAATTTCGCGCAAAGCTACACAAGGGATATCTGCGCTAGCCGTCCCTGATTTAGCAGTGTAAGACTAGACGGAAGGCAGCTAGTCATCACCACCCACCGCCAACTCTCGGTCTACTCTTTTACCAACGAATAGTAAGATTGACCGTCACATTATAACGCCCTCACGGCTGAAAGGACGAGCATGTTTGTTGCGACGGGATTCGAATTCGCAATCCTCATATTACGAGTGGAATGCTTTAACCTACCTGGCCATGCCGGGCCATATCTTTTGAAGCCCTCTCTTAAATATATTCCTAATTACGTATATTGTTATTTCATTTTAAAGTCCTCTATTACATTTATTCCTTATTATACGTATTGTTTCTTTCGAAGTCTTCTCTCATCGTACATTTCTTGTGAGATAATTTGCTGCCAAAATTCTTGTGTAGCGTTTCAAAGGTATGTCGTATACATAGTAGTAGAAATATGTTTGAAGATACAAGGGTACATTGCAGGCTATCGAAACGCGCAGAAATTAATTATTGTTTTTTTGTTAACGTGATTTTTTTCTACATTAGGGCCATGCATCTACTCTACATTCTGACACTAGCCAGATTTGTAAGATATTTAATTAATAACTAGAGAATAAGAGATCGTTCGTTATAAATAAAAATATCCATACATCGAAATTAGTAAAGTATGCATCAATAGTATAAAATATATAAGCAAACGATTTTGTAGAAATGTTTATTAAATATTCTACATTGGAATGGGAAACTCTCAGAGTTGTAAAGCAACTGATTAAAAAGTCACATAAAATATAAGACTCATACAATCATCCGCAAAGTGAAAGTTATGGTTACGAAAGAGGACTCTGAAATCCATAAAACTATTTCAAAACCTTGATTTAGTTTCTGATACCGTTAAAAATTAATAAACAGGTTGATGAAGGTTCACACTTTTCCAGTCACATCTCGAAATCTGTAACTGTTTTAATGAGAAAGACAGTCAAAATCATAGAAGTCTTCGTCGACTATATATACACCTGTTACTCCCCCTGGTGGATCTCCAAAAGGTCTTTGTGCCCTTGGTTTACTTAAGTGTGAAGTTGAAAGTCTGATGTTATCCGCTCTGTAGAAAGCTGCATGAAATGACAACATGAACATAGACAAAAAAAATTTTTAAGGGAAAGTGAACGACATGATATCTATTGTAAAGTATAGTCTTCCATAACTGATGACGAGGAACCCACTTTTCAGAAAATAAAGATTGGAAACAGCTTGGATAAAAAGTGGAAAACATTTTGTGTAAAATGTTTCCTCAGACTTGTGATGAATGGTATAAGATTGTCAAGCTTTGTAAATTTGTGTATTTCTTGAAACGCTGTCCACGAAAATACTTACTGAGTAATTTGGAAAGCATTAGCCAGTTGCTAATAAGGGCAACAGCCAAATCCCATTACTTGGTTAGACAAGAGTAGTCAAAGGTCGAGATAATGGAGAAGCTATATGACTGAATAGTTTATTTTTATACATAAGTATTGACACATATTAGTAAGATAATTAACACCGAATTTTCTGAATAAACAAATCAAACATTGAACGTTGTAGAACATGTTGTACTTTCCTAATTGGTTGAAATTTGAGTAATATTTTAAAGCTATAATTACAAAGTAAATAAATACCCTAAACTCCCAGCTGTAGGGTGTGGCAACTCTTAAAACACAACAATGCCTACCTAACAAAGATAAATACTTGAGGCTACTGCAAAGCCAATTAAAAACAAGATAAAAAGTGGGACAGGCTCAGAGTTGAAGAAAATTAATGATAGCGTCATAAATGCCGCAATTAAAACGTGTCTAGAAAAATATGTAGCAACGGAATTACTTTTCGGGGAAGATAAAAAAGAAGCTTACAAAAATATTAGAACAATAATTTATACAAATCAACTAAACTAAATCCTATCTCGTTGTTAAAATTTGTTTATACGTGTTAGTACAAAGAATTTCAATAAGATTCGTGCCCTTCGTTTTTTATAATTTTTATTGTTATAAACCGTATAATGATAAACGTTTATTTTAGGGTCTGCTACGATTATTCACACACACACACACATATATATATATATATATAATTGAAAATACTAAATATACGTTCTATAAATTATCTATATAACTTTAATCACCACTACCTATTTCAAGAACACTTTAACCTGTATTTAAATAATTCTTTTAAAATGTTATTATAATCACAGTTGTTTGAGATATATACATACAGGCCTCTTACACTGCATCTATTCTACATGGAAAGGTGAAGCTAACACACAGGTATTATTGGGATAATACAATTATTTACACCCGAGTAACTTAGGATATTTCGGATATCTTTATCCAATTATCCATAAAATAATGCGCTTAGTTCCAACTGAGTACACTAGGATTTTTCTGTTCGAGTCTCTCTAAAATAGGCCTGGCATGGCCAATCGCGTAAGGCGTGCGACTCGTAATCCGAGGGTCGCGGGTTCGCGCCCGCGTCGCGCTAAACATGCTCGCCCTCCCAGCCGTGGGGGTGTATAATGTGACGGTCAATCCCACTATTCGTTGGTAAAAGAGTAGCCCAAGAGTTGGCGGTGGCTGGTGATGACTAGCTGCCTTCCCTCTAATCTTACACTGCTAAATTAGGGACGGCTAGCACAGATAGCCCTCGAGTAGCTTTGTGCGAAATTCCAAACAAATTCTCTAAAATAATATATACGGATGTTTTCATCCGGCTATTACAAATATAATTTAACTGTTTCTGTTTGTGTGTCACAAAGACAATTCAACTGTTTCTGTTTGTGTGCCACTAATATAATTCGACTGTTTCTGTTTGGTTGAGACAATATTGACACAGTATCTTCTTGCATAGCCAGTCCTTCCTTGTTTAACATGTAATATGTTCTTCTTCACACAGTAAAGTGAATCGCCACTCGAAAACGAATCTGTTATCTCAATATAGCTTGAATTATGGAACTGTGAAATGTCTCCAAAATATCTTACAAGAACGATTAAATTAAGTCAAACACTGAATATGCATAATCTGAAGACCTTTCCCCAGATACGGTTATTATCTGAATGTATCAAACCTCAAATTAGTGTCTTTGCAAAAACACATGATTCACGTCTACCTCATTGTCGTCACAGATTTCTAGCTGATGTAAAAGTTTAAGAGATCAATACTTGGCAATGGCAAATAATTTATTAAATATCCCTACCACCAGATGCTTAACAGCACCCACCATAAATTCTTTGACTACTCTTGTCTGACCAAGTAATGGTATTTGACTGTTACCCTTATAAAGCACATGCGGCCCCAAAGCATGGAGGATTATTTTTTTGTAGCGAGAGGGGACAATGATGAGCTGCGAACAATGGACTCGCTTTCCGTAATCAAACATGTTAACCACATGGTCACACTTCATCAGTTCACCTTTGAATATTTCAAAAGAGTGGTCAAAGTTAATCCAAAATAATCGTACATTTCCAGCTATCTGCCTACTCTTTGCCACTTAATTTCAAGTGGTGTTTCATTTAATCGTATTTTTAATGTTCAAAAGTTTATATTTCACTGACATCCAATTCTATGATTTAAGGTTTATTTTAATTAAATAATGTATTATTTTAAGTCTTTTTCCAGGATGAACATTTGAAATTTCTATTAGAAATACATAAAATATTTTCAATAAGTTTCCACATGACTAAGCGTCAGAGCTTCCATTCTAAAACTAAAATTCGAGGTTCGATACCCTTTAAGTACAACTAACTGCGAAACTTTCCTGAGCGCACAAGTGATTATAAACCATCGTAACTACAGCGCGATTATTAGTTCGCTTTAAGAGTATGAGAGAGCGTTTCATCACCACGTAAATAAAATATAAGCCCACGAACCCCCATTTAATTGCTGTTGTTTGACTCGTATAAGGTGGCAATAAAGTTCATGTTATACTAAATGCGCATAGCAATAAAAAATAATAGTATTAAATCATACACGATGATTAAATTCCTGTTATAATAGAATATGCGTTATGCTAAACTACGTGTGTTAACAAAATTGATGGGGGGAGAAACTCCACTTTAATACAATGCAATTGATAGCTAAAATAACGTAATGATAAAATATGCACAATAAAAAAATGTCTCTTATCTACGTGGTTAACGGGAAGAGTGACTTAAATTCTGGATAAACAGGTGTTGTACGTGTGAGCACAGTGAAACTGACTTCTATTCAACCTGAAATACCTCTAATTATTAAATCAGGGCGTTCATGTTGTTTTATATGGATAGTCTAGAAAATAAATTATCTTGAATAACTAAGACGTTAAAACACGCTTAGGTGAGACAAAGTTCTGATATAAAACCGCATTTAATTTTTTTCTGTTTTTATATAATTATACGTTGTAATATCAATCGTAATTATTTGTCTACTGCACCATGTTTTGTTGGCCCAATTTATAGTTTTGATGGGGTTATTGTTGTACCTGACCACCCAAGGTCATAAACCAAAAGATCCATGCATTAGTGTTCCCCAAAACAGGGCCTGACATGGCCAAACGTGTTAAGGCGTGGAACTCGTCATCTGAGGGTCGCGGGTTCGCATCCCCGTCGCGCCAAACATGCTCGCCCTTTCAGCCTTAGGAGCGTTATAATGTACGATCAATCCCACTATTCGTTGGTAAAAGAGTAGCCCAAGAGTTGGCGGTGGGTGGTGATGACTAGCTGTCTTCCCTCTTGTCTTACACTGTTAAATTAGGGACGGCTAGCCCAGATAGCCCTCGAGTAGCTTTGTGCGAATTTCAAAAACAAATCCCCCAGACAGCTCTGACCAGTCTGCACAACAACTTGACGCTTAATTCTATGTAATTTTGGTACGAAAATATCTAATTCAAGCGAACCGAGTGATAGCGTGAAACATGAATGTCCCCTGCATTGTGAGAAATAAACAGTTTGCCGTGAAACCAGGTAGTGTTTATCCTTTTATAACGTTGATTAGCCATCTAAAGAATTGTTTCTACCTAAGTATATCTGGTAACGGTTTCATTTGTAGGCTTATATCAATCCAACCAATCACTACATCTTCTTAACATTCATTAAAATAACATCGACAATTCCAAAAGCATCACCTGGTATCCTACAGTTACTGTAAACAAAACAAACTGATAAGTAACTCAGAGACTGGTTGCACCTAAATTGGCACATAAAAATTTCCTTCATCTCTCTAATAAATGTTGTACTTCTTTTTCTTTGGGGAGAGGGTCTAAAATTCATGGTTACACCTTGTTCTTGTGAGTCTAGCTGTCGTTTAGTTGTCCTATAAATAATCGACCTATTTCAACTTGTGTTAAAGTTTTGATGTAGAAAGTAATGCGATAATTTATTACACTGATACTGCTAAAATATTGTACTAATATTATATTACAAGTCGTTATACATAATTTCATGGCATTGAGCGCTATGTGCATGTGAACGTCGGTTTATTTAAGATGTAAACTGTATAATAAATGCTAGCGTTGGCTTAATTTAACCCTAAACTTGGTAGTACAGGTAAACGTTGATTTATTTTAAATACAAAAGTATATAGCACGTGTAAACATTGATTTATTTTAAACAAAAACAGTGTAGTACATGTAAATGTCGACTTATTTTAAATTCAAACTATGTAATACATTATATACTACCGTTCCTCATTTAACTTCTATACGTTTGCTTGTTTAGAACGTGCTACTCGCGTGCCACGTAGTTTGTGCGCCCTTGGCACGCGACAAACAAGTTCGGTCACGTGGGTTTGTTTTTTAAGGGGTCGGAAACGTTTCACCCGTGGGTACTGATATCCATCTATGCCACTGAATATATTGCTTCCATGAACAGGAGCTATGTTGTTACAGGTAAGTGGCAGTAGTTTATAAGGACCTTTGTTTCGTTGTCAAATCCCGAAAAGTGGAGTTTCGATAACCTGGGGTCGTCTTTAAGAACCCAGTATGTTTCTCAGTGTACCTTATTTCGACTCGTTTTAGTAGAGAAACAGAAACTGAACGCATAAAAATGATTTTAAAACACCATGAACATGCGTTAAGTTTATATTTTTGGATTTATTATATAACAGCTAAAGAAGTAACGTACCACGATTTCTAAATTTATATTTAAAGTTACAAGCTGTATATATATTTATTTATTTATTTATTAAATCCACGTGTCTTTGTGCTTACAAAAGGACATCATAGCCCAAGGAAACAAAGGTATTTCTCAAGAAGCAGCGAAGCGACAAAGACGACAAATAATTATTATATACTTTAGCGAAAAATAACAATTAAACAGAAGGTTAGTTGACTTACATACATGAAAAAATAGACTTTAAAACCCCATGTATCAGAATTCCATCAAAGATGAGTTCTGTGATGCCACTGACGATATTCTTAACACCTGTAAATTATTTGCATGACAAGTCCTGGTAGTTCGGCAGTGCAAAATTGCTATAACTAGTTTTATGGATGAAAATTTGTTCTAACCCCTTTCGAAGAAGGATATTCACATACTGACATTATTAAGTTGTGTTAAGCCAGAAATCATAACTTGTATTAAGATAAAAGTCACAAATTTCAATGAATAAAACCTATACATTTTTCAGTTACATTGTTTAGGATAGCAAATGATTTTAAAATTACACCCCGATTCAATTAAGATCTATCTTTCTTTCCACAAAGTAAAGGCTATTGTTACGTAAAAGAGCTTTCCAGCCCCAAAACATTATAATAAATCTCGTCATACCTTCTGCTACTGTTAGCAAGATAGTAAACGAGGATTTGAAACTGACTAAGGTTCAGAGGTCAAAGTTAAGAAACTTCTAGCCATATCTTAGAACGAATGTCTATTTGCATGAAATATCACCAACTAAACCTGAAACAAAACAAATCCATTTAGTAGTATTACTGCAATAGTCTTTCTTCCTCCTTTTGAAAACTGACGTCAATATACAGTGAAAGGTTTGGTTGGACAAATCTATGTATAGTCTAATATCATACTAGAATGAAAGTCTAGCTTATATGATACTGGAAAAACCTTTTATTATGCAAAGTACAACACCCAACTTGGCGAAATTGTTATTCTATGTACATATAGATTTGTAGTAGGAATCAAGATTTTCCTGTTTCGTCTCTGTTTCCCTTCAGAGAGAATTTTATGTTTCCCCATTCTTATGGTGCAGATATGACATCATAATACGTCACAAGCGGGTCTAATGCATTCGCACCATCTATATAAATATAATAGCACTGTCTATTGTATGTCTATGTAAATATTTCGCAGGATGTGGATGGTCCTTCACCAAAATTGGCATGTAGGTTCATTAGGTCCACGGGGAAATACACACACATTTTTAATTTTGCATTTTGGGGTTTTTATGAGTGTTTTTGCAAAGTTTTTCGCCACTACTTCGCCCCTGTTGTTGGATCATCACCAAATTCGGCAGGCAAGTTAGTTGGTTCCATGAGGAGACACATGTAAATATACGGTTTTTATGGGCGTTTTTTTTAAATGATAAGTAAAGGAAACAACTTTCAATGTTCTAATATAATCTTCATTAATCACGAATTTACATAATTTCCGTCCAAGGTACGGGTACCCCAGCTAGTCATTTTAATTGCTCTTCTTACAATGAGTGGGTCAGTGCTGTGTAATTATGTCTACTAGATTAACTACGATCAAGTAAAGAAGAAATAATTTCAAGGAAGACATGGGAAATGAAACGTTTTGTTCTAATAAAGAGCGAGTAAACCTTCAGTAATAGATGGTTTGTTAAACGATACGCCAAAGTACTTAAATTAGCATACATAACACGTTAGGAGCCTAATAACTTAAGACAAAGGCGTATTTGTCAAATCAGAACTTTAATTAATGTGTTAAATACTAATCAGTCAACATGTAATTCTTTATTCACTGATTGAATTTCAACAGTAATATACATGGTTATGGGTTGTACCCAATGGTTGTGTTTACAGCTTATCTGGTTTTGTTTAGAAACAAGAGAGTTACTGGGAGTTCTTGTTATTCGTGTCATGCCCACTAAAGATCTCGCTTCATCTCCACAGTTTGTGAATTTCTGCCAGAATGTGACAAAATCCGTGCTTGTGCTTGGTCACGATTCGTGGTGTGCCCTACTAGCTCCACCTGATAATTGCTACCATTGGCAACATGTTACCCAATACTACACACTCTACTTGTTTCTCTTGGCTTATCGAAGTTATCTTGCAAACGACCAATCAGCTACACGGTGTCATAGTAGTAAAGGAATGAATAGTGTTTTTTAGTGGCTATTGTTACAAGAAATAACTATCACTGGCTTTCTCAGTGTTGGTAGGCGGTCAACAGAATACGTTTATGAACAGGCTTTTAATAGTTGTGCAAGTCCACCTTTAACGCACAATCAGATATCAGCAGACATCAACAACGTACCTCAAAGCAGAGATAGATAGGTTGCAGAAACCAGTCGCCCTTTTAAACTGTGAACTTTTCAAGAAATCCCTACTGACTTTTAGAGAGTAATGCTAGATGTCGACAGCAATCCGTGACATTAATCAATAGGGACAAAAGAACGGAATAAGAAAATAGGTTCAAGGACCGAAATAACAACGAAATAAAAACTTGGTTAGAAAAACAGTGTCATCTAGTGACGAAAAATAAAACCAAATCGAGACTTTACAAAATAAACAATTCAGTTGAATGCAGTATTCTTGAGCGTGAATAAAGCAGGACATACTTTAATCAAAAGGTAAGTTTAAAGTGTTTCTCTTACTGCTTCAGCCTATTAAGTTTTGTTCTCCATATCTTAGTTGTTCTGTGTTTGAAATGTTTATCACATTTTGTTGTTTTGAATTTCGTGCAAAGCTACACAAGGGCTATCTGCGCTAGCCGTCCCTAATTTAGTGGTATAAGACTAGAGGGAAGGCAGCTAGACATCACCACCCACCGCCAACTCTTGGACTACTCTTATAAAAAACGAATAGTGGGATTGATCGTCACATTATAATGTCCCCATGGCTGAAAGGGCGAGCATGTTTGGTGCAACTGGGGTTCGAACCCGCGACCCTCAGATTACGAGTCGAACGCCTTAACCCACTTGACCATGCAGAGGCGTGTATCATACTCCACATACCTGTTGCACACTATAAGATTGTATATTAAACCGTTAAAGCGAATCATGTGTAAAGTGAAAAATAAATGTTTACAGTAGGCCGGTGTGATTTGTTAAGATCGTATAAAAAAGTAACACCAAATAGAACAGTACATATCAAAATAACACGTATTTAGTACACCCTTGGAACCGTTACTAAATGTTCTTTCTCTAGGTTCTCTCGTTACACCATACAGTCGAACCGACTATATAAATTAAATTATGCATTATTGTTTTAGTTCAAAAGATTCCAGGTCGTTAGTTGTATATTTATACAGCTCGTAAAAGGATTTACTTATTAACGAACTAAAATTACTAGTTTTATGTGAATGATTAAAATGGATGTTCATTTGATGAAATTATTTCACCGTTTCTAGGAAATACGTCTTTTCGTGGGAAAAGGTGTTCATGTCTTTATAACTTCATTTCACCAGATTTAAGTTACTTGGAAAAATAATACGATAACAAGCTTTAAACGCAATATGAAAGTATTACATAGATTAAAAAATTCATTACGTATCACTCAGTTACATCACAAGAATGTACCGTTTTACTGAGTGCACTTTCAGTTAGTTTGTTTTTAAATTTCGTACAAAGCTATATGAGGGCTATCTGCGCTTACGTCTCTACTTTAGCAGTGTAAGACTAGAGGGAAGGCAGCTAGTCATCACCACCCACCGTAAACTCTTGGGCTATTCTTTTACCAACGAATAGTGGAATTACCCGTCAAGTTATAACGTCCCCGCGGCTGAAAGGGCGAGCATATATGGTGTGATGAGATTCGAACCGGCAACCCTCAGATGACTAGTCGAGTGCCTTAACCACTTTTAGTTCACCGCTTGAAGCATTGTTTAATTTTTGTTGTTGGTATTGTTCAAATGCTTTTCTTTGATGTCTTTTGCTTAAATTAACATCTTGGTGATGTTCGGTAAAAAATGAATTCACACGAACAAAACCCTGTTATTTTATAATGTGGCCACGTTTCTAATCAAAGGATTAAGCGAATAATTAGAGGGGATGTGATAATTTAATCGTATTTTACAGATTTGTTTGTATAAGTTTGGACAATCTTTTCCTTTCCACTGCTTTTGCTGGTAAACAATTTATGAATATTATTGAAGTATTGGGACTTATTATTGATATTATTATTAATATCATTGAAGTATATTGTTTGAAATCCGTTTCATGTTCAGCATCTTCGTACATAGTCTAAAAGTTTTGTTTTCACCTGCTAATGTCTATGTGTAGTACAAAACTAATTTTTATGTTTCAATATATATATGTGTGTGCGTGTGTGTATAAACTGTAAAATGGTCAATCTGCGCTAATAGCGTGATTTCATATTTTTTTTTTTTTTTTATTACATTACGATGACGACGTGTTTTTCTGAAACTCCGATTCTCAATCACGTGGCGATTTTATCACATTAAAGATCACACTTTTAGCAACGCTAGCGGCTTACAGAACTTGTAACAGTATTAAAATGCATTCCCTCATTCAAAGCATATCTTATAAATATATATATACACACTATATGGAGAAAAGTATGTGGACACCCGACCATCACACCCACATGTGCTTGTTGAACATCTTACTCTAAAACCATGGACATTAATACGGAGTTCGTTCCCCCTTTGTTGCTATAACAGCTTCCACTGAGAATGCTTTTCACTGGATTTTGGAACATGGATACGGGGATTTGCTCCTATTCAGCCACAAGAGCATTAGGGAGGTTGGGCACTGATGTCGGGTGAAAAGGCCTGGCTTGCAGTCGAGGTTCCAATTCATCCCAAAGGTGTTCGATGGGGTTGAGGTCAGAGCTAAGTGCAGGCCAGTCAAGTTTTTTCACACCAACCTCGGCAAACCATGTCTTTATAGACCTCGCTTTGTGTACGAGGGCACTGTCATTCTGAAACAAAAACAGAGCCGTCCTAAAACTGTTGCCACAAAGTTGGAGGCACACAATTCTCTATAGTGTCATTCTATGCAGTAGCACAAAGATTTCCCTTCATTGGAACTAAAGAGCCTAGCCCAAACCATGAGAAACAGCCCCAGATCATTATTCCTCCTCCACAAAACTTTACAGTTGGCACAATACATTCAGGCTGGTAGCGTTCTCCTGGCATCCGCTAAATCCATATTCGTCCGTCATACTGTCAGACAGTAAAGCGTGTTTCCACTGTTTCAGAGTTCAATGGCGATGTGCTTTATACCACTCCAGCCGACACTAGGCATTACGCATGGTGATTTTGGGCTTGTGTGCAGCTGCTCGGCCATGAAAATCCTTTTCATGAAACTTCCAACGAACAATTCTTGTACTGATGATACTTTCAACGGCAGTTTGAAACTCGGTAGTGAGTGTTGTAACTGTGAACAGGTGATTTTTACGAGCAAAGCTCTTCAGCACTTGGTGGTCTCGTTCTTTGAGCTTGTGTGGCCTACCGCTTCGTGGCTGAGCTGTTGTTGCTACTAGATGTTTCCACTTCACAATAACAGCACTTACAGTTGACCGGGGCAGATCTAGCAGCGCAGATATTTGACGATCTGACTTGTTGGAAAGATGGCATCCAATGACAGTGACACGTTAAAAGTCAACGAGCTCTTCAGTATGACCCATTCTACTGCCAATGTTTGTCTGTGGAGTTTGCATAGCTGTGTGCTTGATTTTATGCACCTGTTAACAATGGATGTGGTTGAAATAGCCGAACCCACTAAATATAAAGGGTGTCCACTTACTTTTGGCTATGTACTGTATATAAATATATACAAAACTTTGAAGATAAATAGTGAGATTCTCGAATAGATATACTCACATAAAACTTTACTTAGTCACATACTGCTTAATTAATACCAAAAAACAAATTAAACAGTAAAGCTTGAAAAATAAATCACTTTTGAATTATACGTGAAAATATCTGTTATTCAAGATAGAAAATGTAACATTTATTTAACAAAATACTACTTTGCAATAGGAAAAAGAAATGAAAACTACAGTTTTCACAATATTATATTTTACGGAAAAAATTATCCAAATAGTTTTAAAGAACCAATAGAAGTTTAATGTGAGGAAATAACACCTATGATAATAACCATTTTATATATTTTACTGAAAACACGAAATTATCAAATGTTTACGTTCTCCACATTCTCTGCGCATATAAATATTTGAAGGTCTTCATTCCAAGAAAACATTAGAAAATCAACACAGTAATGTGTATCACCACCCACAATTCATTTTAATTTTCTGATAATTAACACATCTTTATTTGCGTTCAGTATAGAGTACCAACCTTCTCCACGTGTCCTACTTTTCTGATAATTTACACATCTTTATTTGCGAGACCCGGCATGGTCAAGATGGCTAAGGCGTTCGACTCGTAAACATGCTTGCTCTTTCAGCCGTAGGGACGTTATAATGTAATGGTCAATCCTACTATTCGTTGGTAAAGGAGTAGCTCAAAACTTAGAGTTGGATGGTGATGACTAGCTGCTTTCTCTCTTGTCTTACACTGATAAATTAGGGACGGCTAGCGCAGATAGCTCTCGAGTAGCTTTGCGCGAAATTCAAAAAACAAACTTTATTTACGTTCAATATAGAGTACCAACCTTCACCACGTGTCCTACTTTTCTGATAATCAACACATCTTTGGTTAAGGTTAATAAATAATTCTATCCAGATTAGCCATTTAACAGTGGCCGAATGCAAATATAAACTGTTTATATACAAACATATTAACTGTGATCTTGACCTGCACTTGATCAGCTATTAAACTCGTACATCTTGACACACGAAACAATAATCCATGCGCCCAGACGTTGAGTGGTAGTTTACGTATGAGTTTTAATAGTGCCCTACACGGTTTTTCCATCTTACAGCTATCAGATTATTCAACATATTATGAGTTCACTTCGATATCACGTGCTAATAATATTATACAATTAATTATGTCCATCACAAAATTTAGTCACATAAGATATTTATTTATTTTAATGTTAGTTTGTAATTCTTAAATAAAATCGCGTTTTAATTATGGACTTTCACTGTATGAATCAAATTGCATATCGTTAAAACAAATTAGGCTATTGAACTATGTTAAAAATGTTTGAGTGATGCAAACAGTTATTGCAATCAAAGTTCCGCATCTGTATTTTGACCTTGATGACCTGAGTAGGTCGGGCGCTAGGTAGACTTCTTCATACTGGCGTTGTTGGATGTTTCAAATAATTTATTCTGGTCAGAAATAACATAAAACTAACCTACTGACACTATATTTTTAACTAACAAAATGCTTGATTTATTGCTAAATGAAGTGAAACTAACAGTAAAATAAAACTATTTAAAATAAAAGTTAAGAATTTTATTATTAAATAATAGTAATGGTGGGAGAATATTAAACAGTTATTTCCCTCAATGGAACCTGTGTGATTTGTTATAATAATTTTAATCTGGATACAGACGTGAAATACACTAGCGATAATGACATGTGTTTTTTGTTCTTATTGTTTCATAATACTTTTCACCTAAACAAAGAAATGACATTCACCAGATAGTGTCGTACATAGTTTTGTAATAGTTTTTTATTTCAATAAAGACCTGACATACAACAACGACAACATTCCATGTGGTTTGTTATAATACTTTTTATTTTTATAAAGATTCGACATTCAGCAACGACAACGCCTTACATGGTTTGTTATAAGTAAGAATTTACCCAGTTTTGATCACAGATTTTAAAGTTACTAGTATAAATGCTGAAGTTCCAATCACGTGGTAAGGTATTTATGCGAAAGGGATCGACTGACAAAAAAACAAGAACAACAAATTTCCAAAAATATTGTTTCATAGGCTATTAAGTTGAAAAATATTTGTCTTAATCAAACTATTTGTTTCACAGAATGAGATAGTGGTTTTAATAATATCTTGTTTTACTCTACATGAAATAAATGACTGGTTTAATCAGACATTGTTACCTTTCCTAAAATATATGATTTGATCTTTCTAAAATAAAATGTTACTTTTTGAGATATTTTCTTTTCTCCCTTTGTTTGTTTTGAATTTCGCGCAAAGCTACTCGAGGGCTATCTGCGATAGCCGTCCCTAATTTAGCAGTTTAAGAGTAGAGGGAAGGCAGCTAGTCATCACCACCCACCGCCAGCTCTCGGGCTACTCTTTTACAAACGAATAGTAAGATTGATTATCACATTATAACGCCCCCACGGCTGAAGGAGCGAGCATGTTTGGTACGACGGGGATTCGAACCCGCGACCCTCAGATTACGAGTCGAATGCCTTAACCCACCTGGCCATGCCGGGCCGTTTTCTCTGTAGGAGAAATGTTACTAAGATTTAAGTAGTGATATATGTAACATTTCTATTCCTCAGTGTTGTCTCATAGCCAGTGAAAGGGTGGAAATCACGAAACTTTAATGAATGTGAACAGAAACATTTGTAGGTATAATGTTTGTACAACATATCTAATTAACATGTAATTTGTAATATTTGTAAATACACGTTAAATATATACTGTCTACATCGCGGTGTAGATGTCATTTCCACAATAAAAATTACGGCTCGTATGTTAATTCACTTTTCATAATTTGAGTATTATATCGTTTGTTTCATTCACTTCTTTTTCATAGTATTGTTATTTGATATAACGTAGATTTTATGTAAAACGATTTCGTCAATATTAATAAATGCACTTTTTCTTGTTGCCATTAAATTCACTCAAACCAAAGAAATATGTTTAAACTAGGTGTGTAAAATCATGTAAAATACAATCTAATAAAATTATCCTATATCATCTTAACCATTAGTTCGTGTTATATAATCTAATTATCCTATATCCTTCTCAAACAGGAGGTATGTGCTATACAGTTCAGTGCCTCGCTGGAACAGCACCAAATCTATGGATTTACATCGCTATATACAGGGGGTTTGATTCTTCTCGGTGAACACAGTGACTAACACATTGTACAATTTAATGTAATTATGGTATATCATCTCCACCACTAGGAATGTGTTCTATAATCTAATATTTTCAATATCAGTGTTTTTTACCAGATTCTGGTTCGCTTGCATTATAAATGACTGCTTTGTTGTATGTTAATGTATTCAACAAAATAAATTTGCTTCTAGTATTAATTTGGACATCTATCTTCGACAAAAGTAGAGTAACACTAGCTGTAACTACTAGATGGCAGCACAATATCAAAATTTTTTGACTTCAGCTGTGATAATATAATGCGAATTGAATTATATAGAATGATATTTTTCTACAAATTAGAACTTTGTAAGTTACTATAAAGAAGAAACTTCTTGAAAGGTGGTATAACACTATAGTAATTGTGAGGAACTTATTATAAATAGAAAAACAATGATTCCTTCCCTTGTGATTAAGAAACAAGTTGGTATGTCGTGCGGCCAAATCAATCTGCAGGACCTCCTGCGTGTTGTTAACCAGACTGAGAGTTTCGCTATTTTCCACCTTCTGCACCTCAGGTTATCGTAATCAAACTGAAACATATTTTTCAATAGATTTATTTCAAAAAACTAATTTCAAGGCAATCCGTTAAGAAGCACTTGAAATATCACGTCTCCAATTTTGATTGAATTTCTTCCTCTTTTTTTTTTTTCGCACCAAAAGTACGGAAACTTTATTTGATAAAAAAACATATTTAATTTTTATTTAATTGAAATTTGGTACACTGATAGATCTTCACAACCTACAATTAGGAACGTCATTTGGTATAAATATAAGTCACAAATTTACTGAACTTTAATGAAGTATTCTAATTAAAGAGCATTTACCATCATGTGATATTAACTTCCAGAATTAGCGTAAATAGTGATGTTTGATACGGCTTTATATGGGTGTTGAAACTGTTAATCTAGATTCCATGGCGTTACTATAAAGAAAGTTATTACATTGTTTCATAGGAGACACTACCACCATATACTTTAAATAATCTTATAGTTCCTGTAAGGAACTGTACAAATCTCTTACGACTAATATGGTGGCGATCCTAAAATTAATGTTGGTTACTATTGTATGTCACTTTCTTGCTTATTGTGTTGTATTGGTGTCCATGGATAAAAAGTCATGATATCTAATCGAAAACACCTCAGGTGTGAGAAAAATGCGGCCCAAAAAAGGATTGAAGGTGCGACTTAAAGTGAAATCGAAATTGACGGCTAAACTGATATACATAATATTATTATGTTTTACCTACCATCATGTCGTAATTTGAACAAAAAACGCGGCTTAGTTAACTAATGAATGAATATTTGCTGTAAAAGCCTTATCAATGCTATAAGTGTAGCTACCAGTTTCGAAGTAAATTTTGATTTCATTCCTTTAAGTCAAGCGCTTTAAGTCAAACAGATTGACGTATGAACTGGTGAAGAAGCAAACAGAGGTAAGAAGAACCAGTCCTAAATGTAGGCAAATAGATTTAAACGTCAAGACGATAGGTCTACGTGAACAGAGTTGTACTATGAATCGATATATTTTCTATAATTAAGTAAAATAAGAAACTTATTTCGAATCTTTAATTGGAAATAGAACGCCCTCAGAACTTATTTCGAAATGTTCGAAGTTGAATGTATTTTTGTTCAATGTTTTCACACCCAGCTACGATCTACAAATGGCCGACACTAATTTTGAACTAATAAACAAAAGGAAAGGCAGCTGGTGAAATGTAACCATACCTTATGTTGAAGTACGTTTATTGATCGAATAATGTAATTTTACTGTCACTTTCATAATCTGAAAAAAAAAAAGCGTAGTGCGCTTTTGTAGCAACGAAAGACAAACAAAAATTTCGCTTAGTTACAGTGAGGCTATGCTAATCACTAAGCCACACCCAACTCAAGAAAACACATGACATCAAGAACAGCCAAAAATCACTACTTATACTTTTATATATATATGTGTGTGTGTGTGTGTGTTTGCAAAATTTATATTTTGCACTTCACATGTGAACAGGAAGAAAACAATCAAATATCATTTCTTAACCTCAAAATTACAAGAACCGACACACAATTCAAAACAGAAATCCACCGAAAAATCACCCATACTGGACAATACATTCCTTGGAACTCAGCACATGAAACAAAACAAAAACTCAACATACTAAGAAACCAAATAAACACAGCCATAAAACTATGCTCACCAGATAAAATTAACGATGAATTAAACAAAATAAAACAATACTTCATCAACATCAATAAGTTTCCTCCACAAACCGTAGAAAACATTATACGCACACACCTAGACAGAAAGCAAGATCAACCAACAAAAGTAAATATATCTCACGAATCAAAAAACCACGAAACCATATACTGCTGTATACCATATATTCCTGACATCAGCAAACAAATAACCAACATTTGGCAAAAATTAGTAACAAAATATGACATTCCAATTAATACCAAATTTATTCAAAAACCCGGCACAAAACTGAGGTCGATACTATGTAAAAACTACACTGACAATCATCACACCGACATTATTTATAAAATACAATGTGATAACTGCCACGACTTCTATATTAAAGAAACAAGTAGAAAAATGGAAACCAGATTCAAATAACATAAAAAGTCACCTTCACACGTTTTCGAACACTGCAAGTCAAATAAACACAACATAACCATAGAAAATACTCAAATACTAAATAAAGAAACAAATATAAACAAACGCAAAATTAAAGAAGCCTTACTTATACAACAACTTAAACTCAAAATAAACCAATATAAAGGAACGCCTTTATACTTATATTAAATATAATACAATAAATAATATAAAATTATATATTCAAACATCATTTTTTTCTCAGTGTTTAATAAATCGACAATAACTATGAAAGACGTACAATTTATTTTTCAAACATACTACATAAAATATGTAAATACACCACAGCTTATTATATTCATACTGTTTTATTTAATTCACGAGAAAGTCATATAGATGCATAGTTTTAAGTAAACTGAGTTTGTGGATGTGTTTAGGGTTTGTACATTGTCTTTAGTTTGGGTTTTTTGTTTATAGCCAACAAACTTCAAAAATGTATTTGTTGATATGTTGATATTTCCATTGTCTATTTCAACAACCTCACAGAAAAGACTGTGTTTAAGGAACACCTGGACGAAAGAAAAGAAAAGAAAACGAAATTACAGTTATCTCATTACAGAATAATGTTGCAGATGGGTGTTTCTTTGCCCTTGGGACATATGTAAAGTATGAATCATGTCTTCCTATATTTCACTTTTCCTCTACTTTCACAATTAGAAAGATAAAAAAAAACGCAAGTCAACTTCCTCTGTATTTAAATTATCTTTGTAAGTGAAAAATTGCCGGAAGAAAAAATATATTGACAATTGATAAGGAATTCACACTCAATCTTTCGAGCAGTTTATAAGTACTTAATTGTCGTATTTTGTATACAAACTATTAAGTTACTATGTTTTGCTTTCTGTATTTTGTATTACATTTTAATAACTCGCTAATTTACGTATTAATATAAAATTAAATTGGTGTATCAAACTAGCTTTGTGTCAGTCTGAAATAATTCTTATATTAGATTATCAGTTTCTTAATCCACAAACACCATTTTATAACGAGAATGCTAATTTATAACGTAGGTTTTATTCAATCCAACAGTTTACTCTGAAAGTGACGCCGAGAAACTTCAAATAGAACTTGTGCATCAGACGTATTACCTTATATTTCGTGGTCACGTGGACAGAATAAAATTAATAGTATCTAGTTTGGTTATTAAAAGGGCGTGCGTACCTTGTGATCTAGTGCCTGGTTTCGCAAACTTGGGCCCGTGACAGTTATGTTAAGATACTCAACATCTACAGATTCATGGGGTCGAGGGCATCAGTGAGGAGGCGGAGCGTTCTGAGAAAGTGATGTTCAGAAAGCACATTACCTCATGCAGGGGTAATATTCCTTGTAGTCAGAATAAAGTTTATCGTATTTCTTGTCAGTTGTGATGTGACGTAAATGTTAGGGTGTCTTAGGCACGATAAAAATACCATGTTACATGTGACTGTGGTACAACGGTTCTTGCAATCACAATAAGAATACATCGTTACATATAGTTGTGGTACAGCATTCCTTGTAGTCACGATAAAAAAAATACCATGTCACATTGTAGGAACAATAGGAATACGTAAGTTTTCTGTTATAGTATTTCCTTATTGTCACACGTGTTTGCAATTTGTTTTTTACCGCAATATAGCTAACAGTATTGCAAATGGTTGTAGTACAGTATTTAGTGTAGTCATAATACAGAGACCAATGTCAGATGTGGTTGAGGTACAGTGTGTTTCTTGTAGTCACAATGCAATGAACAACTCTACTTGTGGTTATTACACAGTATTTCTTACAGGTATAACACACAGAACACTACCACGCGTGGTTTTATTAAGATAGTTCTGTTCACCATAGTTCAGTTTTAAAGAATAATGCACGAGTTTTGGTTTAAAAAGTGATGAAACTGTAAAAGTTATCTTGTTTGTACTTAAGCACGAAGCTACACAATGAGCTATCTGTGCTTTGCCCATGGCGGGTATCGAAATTCGGCTTCTAGCGTTGTAAGTCCGGAGAGGTAGGCTGAAACTGTATAAAGATACAAATATTTGCTGGACATTCTAACGTTGTACACAATTTCAGAACGAATATCGCAGATTTCAAACAAAACATACTTGATGTTACACCACGCTTACTAACTAACAAATCATGTTTTTAATCTTCCATATAAGTATTTTAAAATCTCCCTAGTTTAGTCAAAAGAACCCTCTATAACGTATCAATGGCGTTACGAAGAGAAAAGTGTGGTATTTAATATAAAATTCTTATCAAAGCAAACTCCCAACACAGACCACAACTACATGTTAGCCAGTTTAGATAATTTGACATAGTGTTTTCACGTTCTTATTTAGAATGACTAAAAACGTATTAGTCGGCTTGTGGCGATATTTTCAGCCGTAATCCTAGACATCTGTAGAAGATGCTTACGAGTAAGCAAACTTCATGAAGGAAAAACATATACACTGCTGGCCAAAATCTTAAGGACAACGAACATAAAGAAAAAAATATGCATTTTGCGTTGTTAGACTCAACCATTTATTTGAGTAGAGCTTCGAAAGATGAAAATAAGAAAAGAGAAAATAAAAAAAAACACTTTTTTAGCATTTAATAGGGAAAATGTGAACATGATGAATTCGTATTAGACCTAGGCCTAGGAAGATTTTTACTTGTATCAGATTTATTACTGATATTCAGCCACTTATTCATTATAAGGGAGACAACAAATCATTAATTTGTCTAAAAACGTATTCTTATATCTTTGGTACTTCAAACGTATTTTTATAGATACAAAATAGCTTCTTAATGACAACTCGTTCAAGCACTTGAGTTTTATCATCATACCATGGCATGCTGACCTTAAGATCAGTGTTGCCATTACGAAGTCAGAAATAAAGATTTGTGGAAAAAAGGCTAGGCCGCTAGAATAATATATTTTTCTGAAGGAAAAGGGTAACCTATTATTTTATAAGATGTTTTTTTGTGTTTTTAACATAAATTTTTAAGCCAAATAATGTGCATCTAAATCTGGATTGAAATGAAGCATGACGTCATAAAGCTCATTGGTATCAAGTTTGTCTAATTAAACTACAACAAATCTAACATAACCTAACAATTACCAATTATAATTGTCATAAATATAATTATACAACATATATATATACTTTAAAATTGGAACAATTGATACTGCATCTAATTGCATCACAATGTTTCAAATTTGGACAAGTTTCAGCTATGACGTCATGTTTCATTTCGTTCAAGATTTAGCCGCTAATCCACATCTGGTATCACTATCCAGGGTTGAACAACGTTTCATACTGAAATTACTATGCAATCTTGCATCTCCAATGACGCATGCAATCTTGAGATGGTGCCGCGGTCGAAGTTAATTGAGATTGTAATAATCGCGAGAACTTCCCCTAAGCTGAATAAAATCGTCTGGTGTTAAGCAGGATAGAATATTAAAGGATCAATACACGAGAAACGTGTTATATTAAAGATATATTTTACTTTTTTTGTAGAATGTATTTTGAATCAAATTTTATAATTTAGGGAAAAATAATAACATTCTACCATTTTCTCGCGGAGCTCCAGATAACCATGGTTTGAAAAACCGTAATCTAGAACATCAATAAATAGTAAACAAAAAACTAACTTCAAGATGAATAACTAGTTGACAAGTTAATTTATATTCAAAACATACTGATATATCTTTATATGTATAACAATACTACACCCAGTAATTTTAACAATGACCTTCGAATGAGATCGTGGCTAGGAATTTAAAGATATTACGTTTTTAAAAAATGATGTATTTTTGCTTTACTAATCACTTTAATATTTTAAGTCTCGCTGCAAGGCCACAGGGAAGTTCTCAACAGGCAGTTATATCTGTTAAAAGGGATTTAGTGGATGACAATCTCATGAATCCACTTCGACAACGTGCCCCCAAAATTAATCAGTGATAGCCCCGAGCTGCTAGCTTGGCGGTGCTACTGCCTTCACTCGCCTACAGTAACTAAACGAACCAAAGCTATTTTTATATACACTCCAGTACTAACTATTTGTTTCATGATCGAAGCGCCAATGGCCGCTCCCCGACTTAATTTCTTCTTTCGATTCGGTTAATGACCAACATCATCAATTAGAACAAAGCACGCAACGACTCGCCCCCTGTGGGAAGGGGCACTTCGTCAAAACTGCCCTCGTTCATTCTTGTTACTTCTTGTCTGCTCTGTTACCTTTTGAAGGCGACGTCTTATTTAAAAAGACAAGGAGCTTGCTTGATTCACGTGGGTAGGTCAGGCTAGTTGTTGATGTATCACTGACCTCTAACCAGCCACTGGACATTTTATGTAACCTGCCACCAGGAGCACCGATTGAAAAATATCTGATGTTATTTTCGATTCACATCATTATTGTCACAGATGATACGAGAATTTAACAAGCGGACTGAAAGGTAAAAATATTTCTTTCTTACAGTTTGGTTTGATTTACAAAACGTGAGGTTTATGTAAAGGAATGTACTCCCAGACACAACTGATAGTGATAATCTGACGTATTACAGTAGATATTGTAGTAATATGAGATACGTCAGTCTTTAAAAACAAATTGGCTTCGATAAAATCTTGACTTTACTGGAAACGCACATTTTACCATTGGGAAAATCTTTGACGCACTATTTAAACATACATTTTGTCAGGGATCTGACCTTCATGTTCTATTTAACACACCTGTTGTAATGGGTACAGTTTCAGTCACTTTTGTGTCACTGAGATCATGACGGTTACAAACATTATTTTATCACCGATAAAATCTTTCACCAGCTGAACAGTTCTCACACGGTTTACTTTTTCATCAACAGGTGACTAATAGCCCTTTTAGCCACGGGGGCGTTATAATGTTACGGTCAATTCCACTAGTCGTTAGTAAAAGAGTAGCTCAAGAGTTGGCGGTGGGTGGTGACGACTAGCTGCCTTCCCTCTAGCTTTACACTGTTAAATTAGGGACAGCCAGTGCAGATAGCCCTCGTGTAGCTTTTCCGAAATTGCCAAAATATACCAAGAAAAACAAACTATGCTGTACCCACCATAGGTATTGAAACGTGGCTTTTAGCCTTATATTCTTCAGACTTACAGCCGAGTCACTGGGGAGCGCCACTGCCTACAAGAGGTAATAAAACCAAAAGTATAAAACAGACCTCAAACAATGTGAAACTCGGTAGTGTTGATGGAAAAGAAAACGAAAACTGTATTATGGTTGACGTACAATATATACGGAAAAATACGTCAGCTTGAAGTACAAGTATCGAATGCATTTCAACCAACTGCGTTAATGATCTACAAAAAACCGATGGCACTCTAGCTTCAGACAGGTACAACAGGTTCTTATCCATCGTGCCATTGTATCTGGTTCTGGGTCTTTAGGCACTGATCTCTCTCCCAGTAAGGTCCTAAGTACTGATACATTATAGGTGGCTCGAAGGCTTGTAACCATGGTCTGGTCTGCCGAAGGTGTTAATGGTAATATTTATTAAGTTATAAAACAATTTGGATCGTCAAAGAGCATCCGTATAGTTTGGTTAAATTATTGGAAGAAATTGAAGATCCTACGAAAAATACTCGAAAAATACTCTACAATCATATATCAATAAACTTATGATAGTGTAAAACAAGTAATATTTCTCTGTTTAAAGCCAACAAAATACTATTACAGCTTATAATTTTTCGCTTTTCTTTTCTATTTTATATAATTATGTGTTGCATTAATGTTTTTGCATTTACGTATTGTAGTAATGTTTGGGTTGCAGTTACGTACTGTATTAATGTTTGTTGCAATTACTTATCTTTTTTGTACGTTTTCACAATTGTTTCCATCACAATATATACATCTTATACATCCGCTTTGGCACGGAATTTCTTTGTGTAAAGTATACGAAAACAACCTACAACGAGCGACAGAAAGGAAGATATTTTGGCAAAGTGCCTAATGATTAAAATACAAAAACGACAATGTTTTATCTAATATGATTCACTTGCCCTTTCTTTGAAGTTAATAACGTCGAAATTGATACGATCTAAGTAGCAATTTATGACAAAGCTTAGTACCAAATCAGTTCATGATTCGATTGAGTTGCACACTCACTGCTCTTGATAAAAAAAAAAAAAATCCTCTGGGACGAACTATAAATTAACAAGTGTATATTGTTGGATGGTTTAACCTCTTCATAGTTAAGTCTATATATACTAATTTATTTCTTTTCGTTTTTTTAAAATAAAGCTAAGTTGTCTACGTAATAGGAAGATAATGTGTAATACAGTGCTTTCGTGTAGAAAACAAACACCAATAGAAATGCTCGTTACAGAAAGATGTCAGGATATTATCTAAATCAGTTGAAATGAAAGAAATAATTGGACTTTTTCCCTTAATTGAAACCGGACTGTAATGATGAAAATGGTATTAAAACCGAGATAGAATTTATCTTACCGACTTTATTCTCTCAATAAAACATGGCTTCTTATCGATTTTGTTTTTTTTTTACTGTTTATCTCTAATGTACCTAACTAAGGACCATGATAACGTGAGCCACCTTCTGGCAGATATGTTTTTTTTAGAACGTTTGATGTGAGGTGACTCAGTTGTAACTAAAAATCAAGTTTATTATAACGTCATGGATATACTGTGTGGTGACTCTCATAATGGCTTATTACGACGTCAAATGTTGCGAATGCGTGATTTGTAGTCCAGACTTATTCTCTGTCTTAAAGACTCGGTAAATTGATTTAGGAAAATCAGTTTTTAGCTGTGTAACCGGCCATCGGTTTACTATATCTCTTTTCTTGACCTAGAAGGCTCACGATTTCTTTGAATATTTCATTAAATCAATTAACAGTCAAACTTTTAGTGTAAAAGAACGAAAAAAAATCTAAGTATTTTATTCTTCTTACGAAAACGTAAAATGACCAATAATACGTCAGAGCAGAGCATGGATCGGGTGTGGCCAGTTTGTTAGCGTGTCGACTGTACATCCAAACTATGGTTCACGTTCCATTAGCGCAAAATTGCAATACACTCTTTGTGAGTGTGGGTACTTTATAAGTATTACTTACATTCAAATCCCACTTTCAATGTATTCCAAGAATTGGCGGTGGGTGCTCTTCTCTCTGGTCTATCTATTTAAAATTTCTCGTATATTCAACCAAAGACATAGTAGCTTAAGCTTTTACAGTTTCACAAAACGTCCACTAACAATTGGAAAAATGTTTACACACACACAGCAAATTCCTTAAAAATACATCGACACGGTTGGCTATAAAACTAATAGTCGTAATACGTTATGTTTCATACTAAATTAGGGACGGCTAGCGCAGATAGCCCTCGTGTAGATTTGCGCGAAATTCAAAATAAAATAAACAAACCCAACAGATAACAACAACAACGGTACAATTTTACATTTATTATATTGTTTGTATAATATGAGTTTCGTTTCAGCGCAAAGATCAACAAATCATTAAAATGTGTCCATTTTTCATGATTATAAAATTTAAAGGTACTAATCAAACAAATCATACTTATTTCTCATCACTGTAAAGGTATTATCAAGTTTGTTTGTATTATCTGGTTAGCTATTATTTCCTCTACTTTGTACATGTTTGAACTATGTTTAAAATAATATCATTTTCCTAAAGGTCAAACCATGTTATGAACAGGCAAATGCAGTGTGCTTCATCTAATGTTATTCCATATTGGGCTGGTTGATCACATCCGTAATGATTGAATGGTAGTTATCGCGTTGCGGTATCGATTCGCTGCACAGTCCTATGTTTATTTGAGGCATTAGTAAGTGCAGGTACAGAATGTTGGATAAACTATATTGCGTGTAATCGTGAGAAGCAAGGCTACTATTTAACTAACCATTATCTCAGATATCGAGGAATCCACAGCGAATGAAGGGTTGTTTAGTTTAGGCGGTTGCTCAAACTATCATGGCGCTGCTGTCGTTACGCGACATTTTAAAAATCATCCAAGTTCAGCTTCCCTTTTTTAAATAAAAAAACATGAAAATATTGATTAGAAAATCATAAATATGTATGTAGTATTTTTCTTATGTTTACACAAACACACAGTTACCCCTCAAGGTGAGATTGACCGGCACATTATAACGCCTCCACTGCTGAAAGGGCGAGTATGTTTGGTGTGACGGGGATTCGAACCCTGACTCTCGTTTTATGAGTCGAGTGCCTTAACCACCTGTCCATGCCGGGCCTTTTGTTGGTAAAGAATTGGAGCTTTATATAAAAGTTTATAAACATGAAATACTGCTTTAGCCACTTTATGCTAAGTGCGTAGTTTTCATAAAGACTCGAAACCTTCAGATATACAAAACACGATTCAAACAGTCTAAACATACGTGTTTTACGTATACTTCAAAACTAAAAATGTTTTGTGTAATACATAAGAAGACGTGATTTCATTTGTGTTGTCTGTTATGTTTACTCATGCACTGGGACTGATTTTCCTTTAATGTTAATGCCTTGTACAAATCCAGTTGTCGAAAATGATAATTTCTCTGTCTTACGGGTTCTACAAATAAATGCATCAAACTGTCCAATATAAAACGTTTTATTTCTTCTGCGGGTGTCGGTTGAGGGTCTGATTTTACATAACTGAGAAACTGAAACTGGTTAACCGAAAGAGGTTTTGTTCGTTTTAGAAAAAGGTTCTCTCTCCGTAGCTGACTCTAATTCTGAACTGATAAACTTAAAGAAACACAGCACCCATCGATTTGACTAGTCCTCTCTGAACAAATAGTGGGAATATACTGTTACAAAAGACATAATGAAAATTAAAATAGAATAGAAATGTATTTATCTATCTTTTACTTTGCAACTTAAACAGACAAATTTCCCATACTTTAATTGTTTTGAAATTCGTTATTAAATGAAAAGCTACATAACGGGCTATGTGTGCTCTGCCCATGAGGGTACTGAAACCCGGTTTTTCTCGTTAGAAGAGTTCTCGTACGCAATGTTCAGCCACCAGGGGGCTTATTATAAAGCTCCAAGAAAGGGCAAAGCGTAAGCAAAATTCCTACAAAATGGCCTCAGCATTCAGCAGTAAGTTTGCAGGATTAAAATCTAAACGTCGGGTTTCGATGACCGTGGTGGGCAGAACACAAATCATTGTGTGACTTGGGCCTAACATCAACCAAATCTAAGAATATTTTTCTGGATTTTTTCTTTTTTTAAACTTAGAGCTTCAGTACTTGACGGTTTTATACGTATATTTTGAAGGTAAAATAACAAACATGTACGAAATGTTTTGCTGTTATATTATGAAACATTTCGATTTGATCGGATTTTGATGGACGACGTTTCTCGTTTATTTTTTTTACACCTTCTGCAGTGTTCTCTATAGAAGTAGCATCTGTGTAATTACATTTACTGTGAAATCCATTCCAAAATTTCAAGCAATTTTCTGTTTACTACAAAACCATTTGTGAACATTTTCCAGTTTACTTCAAGATTTTTTAATCAAACATTTTCCAAATTTATTTTGAGTCCTATTTTCCAGTGTTCTAAGAGCTTACCTCTGGGATTTTTCGAGTTTCATTCCGAGTAAAGAACGTTCAATACTTATTACCTTCCCATCAATACCTCGTGTTTCGTGAGGCTGCCTCTATCAATACCTCGTGTTTCGTGAGGCTGCCTCTATTCATGTTTTCTGTCTCGTTAGAAGCGATTAGAACCACCCTAGCTATCTCTTTACTCCTTGGCTACGCAGTTGACGCCCATAATTCTATCTATATGATCGAGAGTCATGTACGTTTAACACATATTGCATAGAGTTCTTATAACCGTAATGACCTTTTAACGCTGGAAACCAAATACATGGAAGCTGCTGCTACTTTAATATTTAAATACGTTCTGATAAGGTTACAAAAAGTTAGGTAGCCTTAATACTAATATAAAAACGACTCAAATATTGGATTGGCTGGAAAAATATAAGTTTTTATCACGTTTGTCATCAAGAAGTAGAAATAATGGGTTGATAAGGCCATCTTGATTAAATTCCACACGGTGATAAAACGTAAAATATTGTACTACACTGTTGAGAACTCTCAGGTCAGTAACATAGTGGTCGGTTGTTGGAAAGTTTAGTGTTCTCTGAAGACTACAGAACACCAAACTACAAAACATACATATTAAATAGTTTTATAATAACATTAACCTTTAAGATGCATACAGAATAAAATAAATAGCTTCATTACTATTAATTACATTAATTGTTAATAGGTGATTCAAGTCAGCACTATAAAACAATAATGAGCTTAATATATAACAAGCATTAAGTTTTATTGCAAAATCCATTATAAATCCCGTCGTTTCTTTAAAATCATAACGGACACTGTCCATGGTAATAGCACTCAAATGTGGGGAGGACATCCCATCTACCAATTTAAACCCAAACGCTGATGTTAAACTAGTCAGTAATCATGGAACATCAATTAAAGGTGTGGAATTGAGTGTTTAAACCCAAAATGTCTCAACTCCTTCCATTTTCCACTGTCTGCGGTCAGTTGTAAGAAGACATTTTAAAAGTTCTTAGAGAATTATGGCAAATGAAATATTAATTGATTCTCCTCGTGCAATCTTTAAAGGAAGAAAGACCTCACGATACTTGAATTTAAGATCACGTACTCCTCACTACAGAGTTTCACTTGGGGCGTTTTGTGAAGGAGCTGAGAAGAAGCACAGTTGTGTTTACCTTATCCTCAGCACATCCTTCCATCGTTGATTAGCACTTAGTTGACGTCTAACACTTTCAGCTCGTGGTGGGAAATCTGTAGTAAACTGCCTAACCTTTTACTTCAATAAATAATATAGCTTGAGAAAGTGATACTGACTTGAATGTTAAGAGGTTAATCTATCGAAGCCACAGCCTTGTACAAATCTAGAGGAAACTAGGTAGTGTTGAGATTTCCCTTGGGAGGATGCGACATCCTATTATACAGTCTTTATATTAGACTAAACATGCTTATAAAATATTTTATTGCTATTTAGTACGCACAACACTGCTGATTTTCTCACTTTTATTCTTTCAGTACTGGGTTCACAATTACGTAACAAAGGGGTTGTTTACAGGGGCGCCTTCCCAGTTTTATAAGGTAGAGTTATTTCATACGTATCTTTCAGATTTTTCCATTCTTGAGCTATTGAGTGAAGCTTGACATTCATTAAAAGTATCATGTGATATTTAACAGTGGTACCACTACCACAAATACACTAACTAACACTAAAGGAGGAATATACTTAGAAATATCACATGTTGTGTAAAAGTGGTGCTACTTCTATTAAAATTTGGAAACGGTTTGGGTGAGTTACCAAGAAAACTTTACTACATCTGTAACATTGGGGAAAATGTGCAGCGTTTGAAAAAAGGTTCTGTCACTACTGGGTACCAAATGTGTTCCTCTTCATCACTACAGATTTGTTAACGAACGAATAGACGTGTTATACAGCGCCACCGTTCAAAGCTCAACGTGTTATGAAAGTAACTCTAGTATCACCATTATAAACACTACATGTTCTGTGAAAAGGACCTTATAAATAATTAAAAAATGGGAATGTCAACTTTGACAATAGACAGGACAAATTAAAGTTTGTTACTTAAATATATTGACAACTGCGTACAAACAATTAGCAAGGTTAAAAACAACACAGATGTGCCAAAATTAATAAAAAAATCACCTATAATGTAAACTTCTCTGTTTCAGACGGTTTACTGCAAGTTGTTTTGTGTTATGTTACAAATTAGAATTGCGAAAGAGCTAGTACTAAAATATGAGACCTTCGATGAAAGCTCAAACTTTGTAGATAATGTAATGTCGAATTCTGTGATTCTTCACCTTGACAATAAGACAATTATTGTCGGAAACACGTGAAAGATAACGAAACATTCAACACCAGGGGTGGATCAAGAAACAAGTGGAGTTAGGCTTTACTTTATGCCTTACAAAATTGAAAGTGATATATTTCCTGTTTATAAAAAATAATAACAACACGAACATCTTCAAATGATCAAATTTTTATTATTTCAAAGTTTTGTAGCTGAAGTTCCATAAATATTCTAGAATCCTCAACTATTCGATCCATGTTGTAAATTTTGTCCAAAGTAAATGTATAGCTAATTCAATGAAAAAGGCATTTCTGGTTTGTCCAAATAGGTAACTCAACCAACTACTAGCGATAAATCCTGACGGATATCGCTTGACTGTATATCTTAACACTAATGATTTGTTTGTTCTTGTTGCTTTTGTTAAGCGCAAAGCTACAGAGTGTGTTATCTACACTATGTTTACCATGAGTATTGAAAACTGGTCCTTTGCATTATAAGTCAGACTTGTCACTGAATTACGAAAGAAAACACCACAAGAGAAAAACTGAGACTAACAAAAACTTAAGCTTTACGACGTTCGAGTAAATTTAAATCTACATATTAAGAAATTTCTCACAACTTGTGTCCAACATTCGCAAGCGCTGGACAGGATCGAATCAACTTCTAACGTGAAATTGATTTAACCGTTTACTTTTATTGCTGAATGAATACTCCAGACGTAACAAAAGCAATCAGTCGATACAGAAAACCATCTTTCTATAATCTAACACGTGATAATTACCTCTCGCTATTTGGGGGGTAGCATGAGCTCGCAGTGCCCAAAATACGTTGGAAGTCCGCAGACATACAATGCAAAACATTTCTCTGTTTAACTTTATTGGTAGCCCACCATCGCGAGGTGTTTAGAGCGCTCGATTCGTAATCCGAGGGTCGTAGGTTCGAATCCCCGTCACACCAAACATGCTCACCCTTTCAGTCGTGGGAGTGTTATAATGTGACGTTCAATCCCACTATTATTTGGCAAAAGAGTTGCTCCAACGTTGGCTGTGGATAACGATGACTAGTTGCTTTCCCTCTAGTCTTACACTGCTAAATTGAGAACGGCTAACGCAGATAGCCCTCGTTAGCTTTGCGTGAAATTAAAAAAAAAAGACTTTATTGCTTGGCGCCTTTCATCAGTACATGTTGTTCCTAAATAAAAACACGAGATGATGCTCACATTAAAGAATGAAACAAACGTTTTCAGTTTTCCGAAATTACCAGTTCAGTTATGTTTGGTGCTGACTAGTTGCCTTAACCCTAATCTATCGCGGCTAAGTTCGGCTAGCGCAGATAACCCATGGGTAACTTTATGTGAAATTCAACGAGGAAATAGATCTTGCTAGATCAACGTTAATGGCGGATGTTTCTATGGTTTAATTCATAGTAACAACAACATCTATCCGTACAAAACCCAAACTAAGGATTGTTCTTCATTTTACATAAACCAGACTCTTTCAACTGAATGATTATGAATTATGTAAGAAACGGAAAAAAACAACATAAAAAATAGTAAAGTTCCGATTATATTTCTCTAGTACATCAGACGAGATTATAATATGTCGACAAATCAGGATTGTTGGTGACATTCTGTACATAAACGATTACAGCGACATCTAAAGTCAAACTCAAATGATGCATGGTCAACATAGAAAAAGAAAATATATGCAAAATCCAAAATTGTTTAATTATATTTTAGTTTTATAGAAACTATCACAGTATTCAATTTTCTATTAAATGTCAAATAATCAGTTTATTATTTATAAGTTATGCTTAGTTCTACGTTTTAAAACGTACAATGCTCAATAATTATTTTTAAATGTTTCAAAGCAATGAACCATATTAATATATCACAATCGTTTTCATTACACATAATGCACTTTTATTTGTCATTACACAATAAATCGTAATTTTTTCACTGCACAGAAAGTAGAAGGAAGACCTGCTAACAAGCTCAACAACATGAACGATGTAATGTGAAAGAATTCGGGGAACAAAAAGTTCAATAGTTTGTTAAAGAGCTTTATTTCCTGTTCAGTTCTTTCTAACAGCTTCCCCTTAATTAAAAGTTTATAGCTGTTGTAGGTGAGGAAATAAGAGAATGCCATAAAAATGGTTAAAAGCATGTTAATAACGTATAACTATTTCGAGGTTTGTACTGTTACCTACCAATATGCGTAGATAGGATAGTTGCTTTGCGCCATAAAACGCCAAACCGTACCAATACACTAACATATAGTCACAAAGTTTACAACAATACACCCATACGTGGTTATCAACACTATGTCTTCATCTGATTAACAAGATACTCAACAACAGATGTACACGTGATTATTATGCCTGCAGATATTATAATACTCGCGACATGTTTGATTATTTCTGATGGTATACTGATTTATCGAGTGGTTTTAAGTTACATCAAGAGGAAAAATTGTGGAAAGGATTATGTAATGTAACTGCTGTGCCTAGAAATTTTGCTTGAAGATAGAAAAGGACAGTCTGTCCAGAGTAGTTCCTAATTTTGAACAGACAGACTAGAGAGAATATAGCTTCCATGGATACTATTGTCTGACCGAAGTGCGGGATTAGTACCTCACTCATATATTTTTCTTTTTGGCAACAAAACGCGAGCCATGATCCGTCAGATTTACAAATATACTAAGTCTTACCATACACAGAAATGCCTGAAACCAAAGTTAGATGATATAATTTCAAACTTAAGTTCTGGTGTTAATACGGGGACGTAGTTTAATTTACTCAACTGTATTGGAATTATCTAAAATATATATAGTTAGTTTTCAATCCCCAATCAAGTAACTAGAAATAATCTTCAATATATTCAAATCCTCGTGCATCAAAAGTGGTATCACCGATGTCAAGATCAAGTTAAGGTCAACAACTTCAGAATCATTATCTTAGAACGTTCTAAAAGTTTAGATTTTTGTTTTCCACGAGGAAAGAATATTATACGATGTCATGCATACTTATCGTTTTGTCCCTAATTAAAGTCTCCTCTCTAATTATCGCCCCCCTCGGTATGATACTATAACAGAACTGTTGCTTATATGATACTCGAAAAATGTATTTATTACGCGAAGTGCAACCCCAACTTTGCGAAATTTTTGTGCTGTGCGCATGTAGATTTGCCTCAGGGGTCACGATTTTCCCGTTTCGTCTCTTTATTTTTCTCCATTCCATGGGTGTAGCTATGACGTCATGAAGACGTTACACGCGGGTCTAATGCACTGGCGCTATCTATAGAAATATAATAGTATGTTGTATGTGAATGTAAATACTTCGTAGGGTGTCGATGGATCTTCACCAAAATTGTATGGAGATTCATTATGTCAATGGAGAAGTGCACACAAATTTTCAATTTTTGCATTTTGCGGTTTTTATTAATGTCTTGCAAGTTTGTTTGTGTTTTTACTACTACTTCGCCCATGTTGATGGATCATCTCCAAATTTGGCTTGATGGTTTGTTGGGTCCGTGAGGAAATACACTGCTGGCCAAAATCTTATGGCCAATGAACATAAAGAAATAAATATGCATTTTGCGTTGTTAGACTCAACCACTTATACGAGTAGAGCTTCGAAAGATGAAAATAAGAAAAGGGAAAATAAAAATAAAAAACTTTTTAGCATTTAATAGGGAAAATATGAACACTATGAAATTAGCCTAAATAGTAGCTGGTCAAAAGTTTAAGACCATACTGAAACGAAGCGTTAATCGGTAAACACGTTTCGAAATTTAGTCATTTGTGTTCAAGCATTAGCGTTGTCAACATCTCCCATTGACATCTTCTGTGTTACATTGGGTAAAAACATGGCAAAGTCTAAAACGTTGACACAGTTTGAATGTGGCAGAATTGTCGAGCTGCAAAAGCAAGGTTTCTCTCAACGTGCCATCGCTGGTGAGATTGGGCGTAATAAAACTGCTGTTGCAAATTTCTTAAAAGACCCTGAGGGATACGAAACGAGAATTTCAAGTGGTCGGTCAAAGACAATTTCGCCGGCGTTGAGCAGGAGGATTCGACGGGTTGTCTGGCAAGACACCAGCCGATCGTCGAACCAGATTAAGGCCCTTACGGACGCAGAATGCAGCTCAAGAACAATAAGACGAGAACTACGAGAGAAAGGCTTTAAAACCCGTAAACGTCTTCGAAGGCCACGCCTCCTTTCACACTACGAAAAAGCTAGGATAAACTTTGCTGAGAAGCACCAAACATGGGACGTATAAAAGTAGAAGCAGGTTTTGTTCACTGATGAGAACGTGCCAATATGCTTTTCAGAACGAAACGTTCATCCTCGTCAGTCAGGCCGTTAGTGCCGCCGGTAATCGTCGACAGCTTACCGCCGAACCTCACGCCGTACCAAGTCGCCACGTTGATCGCCCGAGCCAAGCCTGGGGCAACCATCGAACCGTCCAGGACCCGTATTTTACGCCGGGGAGGAATCCTCATCAACCAGTCATTACTGCAGACCAAACCTATCTGTGCCAGCCATGGAACACTGAATTTAAAGTAAGTTGTTCCCCTACGGAAAGTCCAGTCAATCTTTATTCTATATTCCTCAGGGGCGTCGACCCATCAATTCAACCAGAAGAAATTAGACAAACCATAGAACCCCAAATACAAGCCAAGGTGTACGCAGTTCATCGAATTTATTCTAAGAACAGTAATCACCCCACACACTTTATGAAGATAGTGACAACGTCGAAGTACAGTGCCGACTGTATTTTACGAGATGGCTGTTATTATCATATATTTCATTTTAGAGCCGAACGCCCACATCGACGACCACTCAATAATGGTTCAAACCAAGCACCCAGATATCGCAAACAACCAACGGAAATCTTCCAACATGAAACCACCAAAATACCGCCGAGTCCAGATCGTATTAGAAGAAACATGAAGACGGATTCAGACAACCCGACTCAGAAGACGACAACTCCCATTGTTAGCAACACGCCAAGTTCCAGTAGTTCAAGAAAGAAAAAGGACAGTTCATGCCAGACTTCAATCCCAGTTCCACAGAATTCAACAACCAGCCAGACTCAAACCATTACGAAGATAACCATCGACGCGACAGCCCACACTGAAAAACAATTTACCTCCACGCAGAAAACTCAAACCAAAATCCCCGAGAAGAAACAAAGCATCACAGACCAGCGAAGAACAACTCACCGAAGAACAGCCAGTAGTTCCACCACCAAGACCACGTTTCTCACTTGCACCAATGGGCTTCAAGTGTGGAAACAAGTTCATGATGAAGTTACCACCCGATCTACAAGACTGCAGCTAACAGTTTCCACGAATACCACCAACATAGTTCATAATTTTATTTTTATTTTTTTTATTTTTTTGTTGTTGTTTTTTGTTTTCTTCTTCTTCTTTGTTTGTTGTTTCTCTTTCTTCCCAGCTACTTCCGGGCACGGTCTGGGTAGATTATTCGGCGCCCAGGCCGTGAAAGTGGGTTTTCTCGAGGTACTCCCGTTTCCCCCTACAGCAAAATCTCTGGCATCGGACCTGTAGGTCCCAGCCTCATTCTGAAAAGGGCCGTTTACCCAGTCAAGGGTATCTAATCAATCACAGTAAATTTTAAAAATCAATTCGCCAGCCGCCAGTGTACTCCGTCCTCGAGCCAATGTCTGGCTCACTTCACTTTCGCTGCTTTCGTCCAGTTCTCCCGTCCTTCCTCTCACTCACAAATACACCACTCCATTTTTTGAAATGTTAAAAATAAAGTAAAAATTCCACGGATATTTTAAAACATTTCTCATGCAAGGAGACGAAGAGGAACTACAAAGTTCCTGAACACCCCAGTTGGAGAGAGAACTCTTCTGATTTCTCTCTCTCTAAACTAAACCCCTGCCACGTTAGTTTGCGTTTGCGTTCTCTGATGAAAACAAATTTAACCTGGCTGGTCCAGATGGCTTTCAACGTTACTGGCACGATAAGGATATCCCACCGAAGACACAGTGGAGGAGGTTCCATCATGATCTGGGGTGCTTTCTCCTTCCATGGAACAATGAAGCTTCAGGTTATACAGGGGCGTCAAACAGCAGCTGGCTACATTGGCATGTTAAAGAGAGCATCCTTATTGACTGAAGGCCCTCGCTTGTGTGGAAATGACTGGATCTTTCAGCAGGACGACGATGCAATCCACAATGCCCGCAGAACAAAGTACTTTTTCATGGCGAATAACGTGATTCTTTTGGACCATTCAGCCTATTCGCCCGAACTGAACTCCATTAAAAATGTTTGGAGGTGGATGGCAAGGGAAGTCTATAAAAATAGACGTCAATTCTAAACAGTGCATGATCTTCGTGAAGCCATCTTCACCATTTGAAATAACATTCCAGCCAGCTTTCTGTAAACGCTTATATCGACTATGCCAAAGCGAATGTTTGCAGTTATTCTCAATGACGGCCGTGCAATTTACTACTGAGACCTCTTGTTGGGCATTTCCTACTCTGTTTAGGGCTTCTTTTTGGTATGGCCTTAAACTTCTGACCAGCTAGTATTGAGGCTAATTTCATAGTGTTCACATTTTCCTAAATGCTAAATGCTAAAATTTTTTTTTTTTTTTATTTTCGTTTTTCTTACTTTCATGTTTCGAATCTCTAGTCAAATAAGTGGTTGAGTCGAACAACGCAAAATGCATATTTTTTCTTTATATTCATTGGCCTTAAGATTTCAGCCAGCAGTGTATATCACTTGTCTCACTCATTTAGTTTTTTTTTTTTTTTTAACTGCTTAAATTATATACTGCGCCCTCTAGCTGTGATTACATAAAGCTAAACTACCTTGCCTTCATTTACAAACATCTCGACTATGGTTAATTAATTAAAAGGTTCCCCCAAAAAGGTTAACCAGATATAATGACGTTTCCTGCGCGATATTATCTGAAAATCTTGTTAAAGCGCTTTTAACCCTTTCCAAATAGGAAGCTTTGCTAAAGTTCATTATGAAGTGAATCACACGAAATATATTATTCGAACTTAAAGAACTGATAACCTTTTTAACAGTTTTTATAAAATATTTAAAGTGATGGCCTATATATACACACACTTTCGTAAACATGTATATATAAACACCTAAACAAAGTTTTGTAACCTATGCATTTGTTTATACATAAATATTATACGTACTTACATGTATAGATATAGAATAGTAACAAATACATACATTTATATAGACAAAATACTTGCAATAAACACATACGTTTATATAGACACAGATGTGTGACAAATACATGAGTTTATGTGCACACACACATGTACACATATTTTGGAACAAAACTTTATATACATACGTTTACGAAACGTTGCTAACAAAGTGATACCCACGTGTGCGTACAAAAATTGGCAATAAACAGATACGTTTGTATACGCAAATGTTGATAACAAGTACCTTTATAGATACACACACACATATACACAACGACTGGCAACAAATATGTCCATATACACAACGACTGGCTCACCTTAACTGTTCTTGTTCTATATAGTTCGTAGCATAGTTTTGATTGAAATATAAATTATAAACTGTTATAAGTTATATATCAGTCGATTTAGCAAGCTAAAACTACTAAACAGGCAAAACGATTATTTTAAGATTGAAAGATATAAGAAACCAGTTTTGTTCTATATAATTAATCCGAGTGAAATTGGAAAAAGCAGTTAAAGTTATCCGGGATTAATCAGATAACCTGTATTTACAAAATCATACGTACACATAAATAATTTACTTTGGCCTATTGTAAAGAACCACTATACAAACAATTAGGTTTAAATGTAAGCCATAAGCTCAATTAACATTTGTGTTGCGCTTCTTCAAAGTGCTTTCATTAAAATGAAAAAACGAAAGTTGAACATATTATAAATTATGTTACAATTGACTTTGTTAACCTGCGAAAATCCTTTTTACAAAGTTGAACGTTGTAGCAAGCTATAAGTTTACTGTTGAGCCTACACGAGCTGTCAATCTTTACACTCGAAGATATCTTCTAAGAACTCTAAGAAACATTTACCACTGACATAAGTTGACAGATATTTTAAAACTACAGTTAATGTCTATTCATTACCTGTATTCCAGGGTTTCGCTCTCATGGGTACCTTTTACTTGCTTATAACCAAACTATTTATAAATAAGTTGTTTGGCAAGGATTTTATCATTTTCTCCTTGTGATAGAGTGGTTCACTTTTATGTTTACCAAGAAATGTACCAGGGCCAGTACCCTTTTTTCCATTCTGATATATATGAATGACCTTGTTATGGACTCTTTATTTACAATATTGTTATTGCAAGGAATGTCGTCCCATCTTTTTCAGATCCTTTCCAAGGTCCATCAACCGTGCGCGAACAACCACCTCTTAAGGTACGTTCAACCAATCCAAAGTGAACGAGAGCTATCTCCAAATAGGGTAGCACAAATTCTCATTTGGTCTTAAATCTTATGAAACAACTAATATGCCAATTTGGACGTGTAACCTAGTGGTTTATCTTGTTGTAATTATTCATTATTAGCATCAAACCTGCATTTATTTGACGTGAAAATGATGCCAATTCTTTAGCCTCATAGCTCACCTAATTCTTCTGTTGACTCTTCCGATATTTTATTATATTTAGAGCTGTAATCTTTAACGACAGTATTTTCCTTTAAACATTTTTGCAACACATCTGTAACATCTGCAAACTGTTCAATTACTGATCACTTTCTTACACACGTATGCTTCATCCAGTGCAATTACAAACTCCCATTTGCCATACAGCTTTCAAGAAATCATCTTCATTTCGGTTATATACTTTTTAAGAAATTAGTGAAAATGGTTCTTGTGTTACTTACGTAGCCTAAGATCCTACTCAAGTTGTAGTGGACCACTGTCTTCTTGAGTTACCTCCTTAATAGTACACAAGATACACTTTCTATTGTAATCAAGTTCTTCAATATTCAGCCCGATATTATACTGGCAATATGACTATGTGACCTGTAGTTCGTCTAGTTTAATCAGAACTTAGGCATAAATTAGATTTTATACGTAAGAAATTGCCAATAATTATTGCTATCAGTTACTAATCTTATGTATTTCTATCCAAGCTTTATTTATTAAAAACGTAATATTCGTGTTAGATCCCTTTAATTCTCGACTTCTAAAAGCGCGTATCTTCAATAAAAACGGCATGTGACTTGGATTATGCAAACTAGCTTTTGAGTAGCTATAAGCCTTTCAATAGTTTCACATTCCTAAACTAAAAGACTGGATTGTTCTTTTAATTGCATATAACACTATAGATTTTGTCGCATCGTTAAATGATGGTAAACATACTCGATATTTTTAAGATGGTCCCTTTGTTTGTTTTCTGTTGTTCGCAACTATCAATAGGCAACCTTTAATGTTATAATGTCTCATTCTTACCGCTGAGTCCTCGAGGGACCGGATCTCCGTAGTAGGATTTAAAAGTGTATTAAACAACTGAATTGACTATTTTTCTCTATAATTAAAGTTACTCTAAACTGTTTGGATTAGAAGTCTACTGATTTACTTCCGAACTTGAGGATTTAATATTTTAATATATTCGAAAACGAACACAAACACATACAGTATTTATTATTAACCCAGCTAAACATTATATATATACTTTTTTTTTTTGTACCATGGCACAAATGACTCATGCTCGTGACAATTTATCTTTTCTTGCGATGTTTTAGCGATCAACAAGGTGCTATTTACTAGGAAACTAGTAGTAGGACATTGAAATCAATAGCATTTTGTATAAGTAACAGTACACACCATGCAAATGAAAGAGGTTCTTTGACTATAAGGTTAGGAAAGAGAGTTCATATAACCATTTTTGTCCGCGTTCTAAACTAAAGTGTCATCTACAAAATAAGGCCTAATGACTGTAATTACCAACCAATCAATATGTTTTCATGTAACACCACAGTTACTTGCTCCAAGCTTTACAAACGACCTAATCTTCCAATGTAATCGGCATGATGAACGTAATTATTTGAGTGTAACAACAACTGTATTACTTGAAAATGACAAAATTCTCCACCCATAATTACCCCTAACAAAGTATGCTAATTAACTAGTGTAATCTCTTTAATTTATGTATGTATCTCGGACAATATACCAATTTCAAATATGAAACAATTTAATGTTTGGTTTCCATAGCAACCGATAGAACGATTGAATAGTAGTTAGCATTTCTTGCTAGTATGTTTGATTTTTCTAGAATTTTTCTACAACTATTCGCAAGTGTTATCTGTGCATAGTCATATTTGATTAACCAGAGGAAAGGCAACTAGTCAAGAGTACCCACCGCCAACTCTTGTCTCATAGAGCTGTGGAACTTAATGGGCGTTCTTATAATGCATCAGCCTCAAAGTGCAGAGCGCGTTTTTGCAACAAAATAGGTGGGAAATAAACCTTTGTCCAAAGTGTCAAAGTAAACATATTTGAGACAAGAGGACTGAAGAGTATGAGATAAAAGTTTAAAAGAAGGGTATATAATTAAACAAGAACTGCGACACAGGAGCGTTTGTTTATAGATTGATGATTATATTATTTGTAGATTAGGAGTTAGGAATCCCATTCATCAATTAGTTGAGTCACTGACAGTATGGTGTCAAAATTATTCCTTTGCGTTCTAACACAAATCAGACTTCTTAAATAAAACAAGTCTTTCTGTGCCCACAACAAATTAAAGCTTCTATCTTTTCGCTTAGTTAAGTAATGAATTATCCAGGTTTTATACATTATTAAACAAAGCTAAGTCACTTTAATTGGTCAAGTATATATTTTAATTAGAGAAACTGTAACGACATAAGGTATTAATACAAGTTGTATATTTTATATTCTGGTGTAAGAGAAAGCCGTAAACGTAAGTTATACATAGTATTTTATCTACAAGTTTTTAAATACCTGTATCAGCCATCTGTAATATAGTATTTTACTTATCGCTAGTATTACTATGATTAACAACACTTTTTATCACGTTAAATATAAAGGTGTTTGTACCCTGTGGGATACAGATCTTGGCCAGGTGTTTGTACCCTATGGAATACAGATCTTGGCCAGGTGTGTATCTGATTCAGAAGGTTCGTGAATTACATTTATTTACTTACTGTTTTAAATTTACATTTGTTAATAAACCTATACATTCTGACCTCCCATAAATATCAATATTTTTCTTTCCCTTCCAATCGAACCTACCCGTGTCCCCATCCTGTGCTATCGGTCACTTTAAAATGTATTTCCTTCGGCGACGTTTTATTTCAAGGCTGTTCTAATGGACTCCCCCCCCTCTATTTAGTGATGCTTCATTCTGTTTGAGTGACCCCCACTATTTTAAAATTTGTTAAGGCTATAACTAAGACTCGTCATATTTAATTTGATAGCGAAACCCTTACCTAAAGTCTTTATGCTCAGTGTGTTTGTGCGAGTTTACTTCTTGCCTTGTATACAGTGCTGCTGTGTATTTCTAAAAGAGTGTTCTTGGGGTATTTATTCCAAACAGCTGGAAGAATAAAACACGTGCTTAATACTCTGTTGAACATATAGTAATTCCTATGCAGCCTTCCTCTGTAAAATTTTGCACACGCCTACAAAGGAACTATATACCTATAGCCGCCCTTAATGTTGAACTGTATGATAACGTACAACGAAAGCAACTAGTTAGCTATGACTATTCTTATAAGAATAGCGAGATCTGACTGTCACTGTTATAATACACCACACACGGATCTAAAGTGTGAAGAGTGTTTTCGCGCAAACGGATCAAGAAACCAAAATGTTGGAATTCAAGTCCGAGCTTGCCTACCACCGAACCAATGAGCACGGAAGTCACATCAACTTTAGTGTGTTGTGAATCCCGGCTTCACTTGTTCCTAACTGAAAGGACTGGGGAAGAGAGGTGGGAGGGGGAAGGGGGGATAATAAAAGATACTATGAAGTCAAACCTAAAATAAATCTAAAAGTATATTGTTTGAAATTAAGCAAAAAGCAACACAATTGGCTAACTGTGCTCTGCCCACCACGAGTATCGAAACCCGGATTCTAGAGTTGTAAGTCTGCAGACATACCGCTGTGCCACTGGAGCGGGGGACAAAAGTAGATTAATAGAAGGTATTAAGCTTGAGTGGTCAACTTTAGATGGTGTCTTCTTCCCCCAACCCCTTACCCTAGATAGCGTTGACACTGATTCAATAGGGAAATAATAGAAAAAAAAAACATATAAAAAGATCAATTATTAAAAATATGGATCGTTTGGGAAAGGAATCTGATCCCGGATTTAATAGTTTTCTATACGCAAGAAAGTTTACTCCATCTGCGGGAAGATTGCATGTTTTATCTTGTATTGTCAGGTAAGAGACACCTACCTGCTCGCCCTCCCTCGCTGAAGCCCTGCCCTCTCTTTTTCCTGCTATCCTTTATGCAATTTTTATGCTAATTTATCTATTTCTTTTTTTGTTTAGATGATATTTTTAGGTAACATGGCAAAATGATTATAATAACAATATGGAAACCGTAATGACCTGAGGCACAATCGAAACAGCTGTTAAGCTCAAACTTCGATGCTCCATCAAATCCATTTTTTTGGGGGGAAAAACTCATACATACCACAAGCACACAAATTTGAATGCTCCATAAAAGCAGAACCAAATACTAATGGAGCAGCTGCTACTAAGAATGAATTTTGTTTATTTTCCTTTTTTTTCTATATATACAAATGAAAGAGAAAAGTTACATGTCCTAATAGCTATGTTGGTTCCGTCACTTATTGAACTGTAGATAAGCACTATACATCTGTGTATATATCGAGCTGTAATTTGACACTACAGATCTGTATATATGTTATTTTTGGTGAACTATGAATATAACGCATAAACGTGAGCGTTTTATGGTTTTGTTAAATACAAAGCTACGGAAAGGATTACCTGTGTTTTACCCATCACGGATATCGAAACCTGATTTATAGTGTGGTAAGCCTACAAATTTACCGCTGAGCCAGTGGAAAGCATGTGGCGTTCTACAGGGTGTTCGGAAAGTCACTGTGCACTTATATATGTGTATGATTACAAAACTGCACAGTGACTTTCCGAACACCCTGTATTAGTTCAGACGTAAATCAAGCAATAAAACTATCTCTTTAGTTCAGAAATGCTAAAACGATTTCCTCGAAAACACCCGTCGTCACCTCACTGACTCTCGCTTGAAGTACATGATGTATGAATACATATAACTGTATAAAACTAAGTACTGCTTTTTTTTTTTTTTTCATTATTTAGCATTGTACCAAGTTGGAATTACATAAGTATGCTCAATGTAGTTATAATTCTTTCTTAGTTACCATATATTACCATAATGGCCTATCTGTGCTGTGTCCACCACGAATGTCAAAAGCCGGTTTCTAGCATTACACTTCGACTGACTTACCGCTATACCAATGAAGAGCTAATTAGAACATTCAGGGTTTAAATTGTGACTTTAGAAATAGTTACTACATTTATGGTTTAAATTGTGACTTTAGGAATGGTTACCACATTCAAGGTTCATATTGTGACTTTAAGAAAAGTTACCACATTCATGGTTTATATTATTATTTTAGGGCTAGTTATCACATTTGAGGTTTAAGCTGTGACTAAGTTTTTACTCTCGCAAAATATTCCAATAATCCATGTGGTTGTCATTAAAAAAAAATAAAGTTCCGGAAAGGTCATGCGTGCATATACTATTCGACTTTTACAGGGCAGAATCCGGCAATTAAATGGTGATGAGTTATATTTGAAAGATATTTAATTATTTAGTATTCGTAGTTTAATATTCTATATGAAGATGGTTTCATAACGAAGGGAAAGGAGTTCGATTCTATTTACAATTTAACTTTATTTTAGCACAAACCAAAGTTCAACATAACGGCAGTTGTGTTACTTTGTGAGCAGTAATATAGTGTTTGTTTATGAGGAGTAAGTAATATCTCCTGTCACTATCTCGACAGTAATATGTGATGTCGTAGACACCTTACCCAACATCATCTTGTGGATTATGTACAGTTCATTGATTAGGTATAAAAAATTACACAACTTCATTGTATGAAAAGGTTAATGGTGAAATATGAGTTATGTTCCAAAAATATAACGTAAGAGCTATTTGAATTAAACAGTGCTGTGTTCAAATGTGTTCTATTGACATTACCACCAACATTTCCTGTTATTATTTTCAACATACTAGCAAATTTCAACCTGTCAACCGGAAACTCAAAAACAACTTCCTTTGTTTCCTTAACAAAGGAAAAACTGCATACAGTGTCAATTTTTGTAAAAAAAAAAGATACAGAGGTAAAAAGTACTTTTCATTAGTAATCCATTTCCTTCACTTGCAATTGGGCATGGAATAGTTAGCAATTGTCCAACCCTAACAGGCCACTGGCAGCAGGACCGGATGAAAATAAAAAAATATTATCGTATCAGCTCTGCTGGCGATGCGCGTTCAACCAATGAACACTCGCGCATGACACCAGTTACCTATAATTTGAAAATTGTGGGTATTACGACAACCCATAATGTTCTATCGACGTCAGTTCACCATCACTGTTCATGACGCATACCTTTGTCAAATATATGCGATGCTTAAAGCGCATGCGCACATCCAGATTACTCGGAAACTGGTGACACTGCCCAACAAGCAAGCAAAGCAATTTTAAGACAGAGTCGCTAACCATAATAGCCTATATAATAATTATTGTAAGTTTAGTATAAATATAATCTACAAGTAAGTGTCTCACAAGTCTACATTGTTGCCCTTGAATTTTCACCACATCAATAGCTCTAACGAAGCAAATGGCTATGTAATATGGGAGAGTACAATATTGTGACTTTTATACAACGTAAACAAAACAATCACTTCATAAGCTACACCAACCAAGACCACGAGATAAAAAAAAAATTCCATTTCGCAGTAATCATCTGGAAGTGAAAGGGCAGGCTTTTAACCTCCCCGAATTGCCTTCTTTGAGTACGAACACCACGAGGAATCTGAGAACATTTTCGCCCATTTGGGGCAGGATTCCGTTGATTCTTATAGAACAGTGGTTCCCAACCAAGGTTGCTCGCACCCCTTGGGGGTGCGAGATAACATTTGTTTTGGCCACCTTCACCTTTATTTTTGAATAAATAATTACTGTGAGGGGTGCGAGAACATATTAAAATTTTTTTAGGAGTGCGGGGCATAAAAAAGGTTGGGAACCACTGTTATAGAAAGTATTATATTGTCTTAAATTACAGAACAAACACCACCGAGATCCGAGCCCCTACACCAAGTGCTACAAACCATTATTTCACATATACAAATGTGTATTAGTTTAAGTATGTATTTCTAACTACAAACATTAAGTATAAACACGTGTATTACTATTATTACTAAGTTATTAATTAAATAAAAAAACAAGAATTGCTTTTCATCAGTTCAACAGGCGTTTAACTTAACTGAATAGGAATTTATAAACGATTTGTCCCCAGTGGAAATTCTGAAGGCTTACAACGCTAAATTGCTGGTTTCAATACCAGTGGTGGAACTGGTGGACACAGAACAGTTAACCCATTATGTAGATTTTTGCGTAACAAAAATCTATAAACGATATACGCGCACTGACGTTGATTGATCAAAGCCCAAACGGTTCCGCATTGCTAGGAGATCAGGGCGCTCGACTAATATTCTGTGGGTCGCGGGTTCGAATCCCAGTCACATCAAATATGCTCTTTCTTTCAGCTGTGGAAACGTTATAACGTGACGGTCAATCCCATTATTCATTGGTAAAATAGTAACTCAAAAGTTGGCGGTGGGTGGTGATGACCAGCTGTCTTCTCTCTAGCCTTACACTACTAAATTAGAGACGGCTATAGCAGATAGCCCTCGTGTAGCTTTGAGCGAAATTCAAAAACGAAAAAGAAACCCCAAACCTGACTTTATCTTGGAGATTGTTTCAAAAGTTTATTTCTTTTCTAACGTGCATCTTTGCACGTTAGTCTTTTCAAAGCATAATTCTATTTCTGGTACAGTTCGAACCACCAAGTATTTTCGAATGTTATGTGAGATAAATCTTAAATCGGTCATTAATGTTGAAAGAAATTGTGTTAATTAATTATAACTAATGTAATAACGGCTATTTATTACTCCCAAACTATAGTACAGTTTGTGTTTTAACCCCGTGACTATACCATGGGCTTCCCGTGTGCGACAAAGCAAACATCAGTGAATAATTGTTTCAAAATTAACATTTTTGATTTAATATTGCAATTCTTTTACGCCGTTCTAGTAAATATAATTCAGTCATAAAAAAGTGTTAAAAAATAAACCCTCCTAGGTCGTCCGTACTACATTGTTTGTTAAATCAGACTATGTTAACAATGCTATTCATTTGGTTTTAAATTTCCTGTTTTAAATAACTTACTTAGTGATTGGTTACGGTAATAATAACAATTAATACCAGAGTCCATATAGAAGTGAGATGAACGTAGCTTGATATGGTCCATTTCATGATCGCGTGTTAAACAGAATCCAATGCAGCAACTTTTCCTGCTAAATTGTGTAATATTCTTTACGCGTGTAAGATACACAAAAGACTACTTGTGCTTTGCCCACCATAGGTATTAGAACTCGGTTAGCAGTAGAAGTCCACAGACAAATCACTGCGCCGCAGGAGGACAAGTATGTTCGAACGTTATAAATAGACAGCTGCCAAATGACGTATTTTAGAAGTTCAATGTTCAATTCTGCCGTGTGATTTTTGTTTTCTCTAAATTTCTGAAAACAGAAAACACGAAAAAGAATGAAGGTATCACAATCACTTGACGTCTTTTCTCTAGTGTAAACTACAGTTTATACGTTATGAAATGAAAACATACAAAACAATGAATATCATATATCTTACACTGATCACTAATGCGTATAGGAGTAAAACGTCGAACACATTTACAAACCACATAATTCAATTTTGCTCTCAGAAATTTCAGAGAATTTGTGTAGTATTGAAAGATAAAGAGGAGTTTGTTCTAGTCTTGAACTTGACATAAGCTCGAAACATGGGCTATAAATACAATTGAAGTTTGTCTGTTGAATTAGTTGTGAACTAAATAATTAGTGTGCAAGATTGTGAATCCGAGATTCCATGGTTCGGGGTCCATTGTCGCAAGCAAAGAAACAAAAATCGTGTTATGTCCCTTTGGAACGCATGTGTGTGTCATAAAAGAAACCGTTAAATCCTATTATTAGATAAGAATAGCTCACAAGTCGACTATGGCTGTTTTATTTGTAATTAGAACGTTCGAAAAAGGCCTATGAACTCGTAGACTATACTTCGTAGATAGCTTCGGTCACTTCTTCTATTTCATCGTCATTATTATAGAGCATCCTCAGCGTCCTTAAGGTAAAAGTTACAAACCACGTATCCTAAGTTCGTTATTATTGTCTTCAAAGAAATAATAATTTAAAACTCGTTTAACTTCGTTCATTCCCTGAATTAATTTGTTCTACCAATAACTGTAACTAAACGTGTCAGCGATTTGACGATTTAAATGAAAGTTGTTTAGTTACTTAACTGTAACTGAACGTGTCAGCGATTTGACGATTTAAATGAAAGTTGTTTAGTTCCTTAAACATCGAAGAAACACCACTGAAAGCAAACAAACAAAAACCACTTCTTCTCGTTCGCTTTATATTTGTTAGGCCTACTTATCAGCTGAAGTAAGAACTTTACTGCATCAAGGTTGCGTCCAATGTCAGTCACTCAAGCTTGCATGTTTCAAGCAGACTGGTTTTCAAACGAATTTCCTGGTAGAGAGTCGCCTTGGAGGCTTGGACGTTTTGATTGTCGTTTTAAACAGCATGTGGTTTTTCCCCAGCAAGAAATTTGGTCAAACAGTTAATGTTGGGGCCTGGGGCGGAGAGTGCAAAGCACGAGCTACTCGTTTTCTTACTATACTCTCGTTCTATTTCTCGACAGGTGGAGCCGAAGAGACGCCTTCAGGTTGGGTACCGCAAAAGCCAATGAAAACCACACTCGACACGAACGTTAGTGGAACATCGATTTTACTTGAGAGGACACTTCTTGTAACTTGCCGAGATACACCTGTCCAAAAAACGAGCACTTGTCGTCTCTGGTGAACCCAATGGCATAGAATTAAGACATTAACCCACCTTAAATCAATCCTTGTTTCAGCGAACCTGTGATTACCTTGACGGGAGGCATGTGACGACTCGTCAAAGACCACGACAATTTTCTTGACTCGTCGTCCCACATTCGTCCGACAATTTTAATGGACTTGAGCATTCCGAAACGTTCCGTATCGCCGCCTATTGTGCCATCAGCACATCCATTGGCACCCTCTCTCCTTCCCTTTCTCTCCTCGGTCGGCACTCCTACGTTCAAGTCACCCACTGTGCCCGACACAGTACACATTTCTCACGCCCCGACATTAATGGCAGTCTCTCCTCAGAGACCCCCACGTCTACCTACGATAGCTGTTTATGAATCCAGTGATGAGCCTTCTCCACCGGTTTTTGCCTCTAACGTCATGAGTTCACCATTGTTGACGGGTAGGAAGCAACACCTTTATTATTCTAGAATAACTGTTTAAAATACTCACCAGGTTTTCATGAACAAGTTCTAGTCGTATCTTTCACGTGTCACCCTAATAATCCAACGGTATGTGCATCTTTCTATAACTGGTGTAAAATGAAGTGCTTTTCACGTGGAATTTTTTCCTGTATCTCACACAAACCACAGTCATTTAATATATGTATATATTTTTTCACTTAACTATTCGTTTTTTTATATTTAAAACATTTATTAACCTGACTAACGAACAACTTTCTGTACTAGTTCCTAATTACGTCATAATCATATATATATCTAGCAAATTTCCTAACTACGTCATGTTAATGTGTAGAGTCAAACAGTCAGTTTTCTAACTACGTCAAGCACAAAAAAGAACGTTTAGACAGTGAAACCATGCACAGAGATAAAGGTTTTTCATACCGAAGTCATCTGGAGTATCGTTAACCTTGACAGGTTACAATAATTAGGCTAAGTGTAAAGTGCAGCTTACTTTGCCATAAATTCTTTAAGAGACATTATTCATAACTGAATTCCTTATGTACACGATCATCGGAGTTTATAAATGTTATTAAGCGCTTAGCACAAAAAAAAAACAACAAAACGAAACAACCAACTTCTGAAATCTAAACAACAACAGATCATTCGTTGTTATGGGTAACACAAACGTTGCCAGCAAGAAGAACCCAGGATCGAATCCCGACCCTTCCCACCGTACATACAGTTCTTCTCAAAACTTCTTTGAAAACAGCAGCGAATTAGCATTCAAAAAGTTGGATATAACCTAATTAGTAATCAATATCCAGTAATAAAAAATCAGTTATCAATTAATAATCATATATTGCTATGAGAACAGTTATTCGTTCGGAATCGCATAATAATATCAATTCATATCCCCAGAAACATTAAACCTATAACAGAGGAAACGTTAAAGCCTTTCTATTTGACCCTGCACCTGCAGACTTTAAAATAGAAATTGAACACTTCATCTTTCCAGTATTTTCTTTCACTGTGCGAGTTTCTCTGATTGTTTAAAAATAGAATAAAAACAGTTATATGCCAGTACAAGCAACACATTTTTTTCCTGCGTGTGTCACTGTCCCTTGATGACGGTAGAGAAGGACAACAGACATAAAACGCTTAGTTTCGTGCAAGCAACGATTCAAATAAAAATACGGTTTGGTCAAACTGTCCAGCCTGCCCTTAATAGTAAGGAAATCAACATAAATTAAAACGCCTAGCTCTCCTAGCAGTAATTAAATCAGCAAAATATTAAATTGTCTAATTCTACTCTTGTTTTAGTTGACCTTGAGTCAGTGAGGTTATTCTGTCCAAGAGCATCATCTGAAAGTGTATCTGATTTCGACAGTAATACTTGTACGCTCTGATAATAGTGTTTCCAGAAAAAAAAATCAAAGGTACACATTTGTGTGACATCTTTATAACTATGCAGTAGACACACTCTATTCATAAAAATACTGAAGTTGCTTGCATTATATTATATAGGCAGTGTTATACTTTTTAAGGTAATGTTTGACGTGTGTTCCAAGTAATGTTTGTGAATTTTAAAATTAATGAGAATAAGTTGTTGTTGTTATTGTTGTTTTGAATTAAGCACAAAGCTACATAATGGATTATCTGTGAACTGCCCACTACGGGTATTGAAACCCGGTTTTTAGCGTTGTAAGTCCGCGGATATACCGCTGAGCCACTAGGGGACTAATGAGAATAAGAAGTTTCTACATTTCCCCTGATTTTGTAAAACACAAAATGAGGCACCACGTAATGTAGCAAAATAATTATATGTATTGTACAATGTTGAAACGCCACTAAAGAAACCTAAAAAACAATACACGCACACTAATGTGTGTGTGCGTGAGAGAGATGTATAATCATAGACAGAAAACTATTTCGCAGTACACTCAGTAGCATATAAACTAACGAATGTGTCTATAAGGGTTAGAAACAATAGCTAAGAACCATATGTATAGTACATTATTATGTATAAAGTTGAAGCGTCATTTTTAGTGTATGTTATGAACAGTTAACTTTTACAAGCTTTACAATGATTTTGATTATTGTCATTGTTTTCTATCAAGATATGTTTACAGGAGAACCTACTCTAGCCAGAGTAGATTACAAATATTATAGTGAGAGTTACTCTTATCTATCAAGATGTTTACAGGAAGGCCTACTATAACCAGAGTAGATAAACATTATAGTGAGTGTTACTGTCAAGATATGCTTACAGGAAGGCCTACTGTAGCTAGTGTAGATTACAAACACACAGGTACTCGTTTCAAACACTATGGTGAGCTTTACTGTTATTTACTAAGATGTGTTTACCAACAGCGAACAGTTCAAACTTTTAAATATCTCATATTCATTCAACTCTTGTGTTGTCGTTGATTTTATAAAAACAAAGTACAAAGTCATGACTACTGTCATTCTTAGAAACCTTTATCAAATGAATAATTTGAAGTAAAAGGTCAGTTATTCAAAATAGACAGAACATTTATGTAGACTTGTTTGATTGTAGTTAAACACAACGATGCACAATGGACTACTGCGCTCTGTCCAATACGAATACTGAAACCTGGTTTTTAACGTTTAAGTGCGCAGATATATCGCTGTGACACTTGAGAGCTATATTTAGTGAAGTGTGACCAAAATCATCAAATGTATTTTCCATTGTATTTCAATAACCAAGAACAAGTACAGATACAGTGTTAGGGTTGTAGTTAATAATTACTGAACTTCAATGATACTGACGTAACAGGGAAACAGTGGTCAAAGTACATAAGAAATAAATGTGTTCTCATGGTGACCTAAGTAGCGGAAACTTTACTTAAAAATCAGATAAACGTAAGGAGCTGTGATATATTAAGTTACAGATAGAGGCACATTATCTGATGTACCAGATTAAACTATTTTACATGTACAAAAAGGGCCATGTTTAAAGAAAGGGATCATCTATATAGTAAACCATTTAAAAATCTAAGAAATAGGTAAAACAAATTAGTAAATATTTGGACCCATCCTTTTTTTTACTCTATCTATAGTTGTTAATTTTGCATTTCATGAAACAGCAATTTATATATCTAGGTGTTTTGTACTTGGAAAAAAATAGCTTTTACCTTTGTTTGCGGCTTATTAGACAAACTAGATTCAGTTTCCTTCCGTTTAAAAGAAGGTCAGAAGCTTTTAATACTAAATCACCAGATTATAACCTAATCACGCTGCGTTAGTCTATTTAAAGTTATTTTCTTTAATTCCTGAAATGAACAAAAAGAGAAATGATGAAAAAACACCATTTCAGTCCTCATATCACTTAATCTTTACAATTTAATATAATATTAAGATTAATTCGTAAGCAAAATTCCAGCTGCCAAACTAGTTCAAATTGACATAATTTTGTTTCTTGCCCGTCTTTGTTTAAATTACTATATATATATATATTGTCTCTTTCAACAAGGACAATAAATAATTTTACCACTTTTTGATTGCTTATCTACCTTAATCTACGTCGCAATAATACGCTACGTTATTTGGAACAGCTGTGGTAATATGTCATGTTTGACCAAATGTTTGGTACTGTATATATTTAGGTAGATATAGATGCTGGTAAAGGTGACCTCGTTGTTAGCGTCGGACCAGACTAGGAATCAGAGAGTAAACGATTCGTTTCTCGTTGCTGCAAAATGGCGCTCTGTATTGTGGGGCATTGGGTGTGTTTGTGTGTTTTCTTATAGCAAAGCCACATCGGGCTAACTGCTGAGCCCACAGAAGGGAATCGAAACCCTGATTTTAGCGTTGTAATTCCGGAGACATACCGCTGTACTAGCGGGGGACGTGGGGCCTTGGATGAGATATAAAAGTGAGAATCGAGTTTCTCTAATCGGTTATAGGGAGAGATGGTATTCAAAACCTTCACTCAGGGAGAAGGTGTCTCAACGTATCAGACTCACCTAAATAGCAATAATAAAACCGTAAATGACACGGGTTTTCTTCAAATGGCAAGGTTTTAAGTGTCAAGTGAACAAAAAAAAATTGCATTTGTTTGTTTTAGAGTAAAACCATATTGGACTATTTGCTGTGTTTAACAAGGGTAATCGAATCCCAGGTTTCAACATTGTAAGTCAGTAAAGATACTGCTCTCTCACCGAGATATTAACTTATGGAATTTTCCAAATCGTAAATTGTACGTTGTCGAATCATTCCATTAACTTCATACGTTATTTGTACTGTATACTACTTTTCAGATGTGTAGGGAAGGCACATACATAAAGGTATCTTATCTTCTAAACGACCTATCGGCTCACAGCTGTTACTTTTCTTGACATTTATAAAACTATTAAAAGTACAATCGGAATACCGTGTGGCTTAAAAATAATTCAGTTATTTCTGTTGCTCGAACGACACATCTACAATGAAACACACACATAATGTACAAGTGTTACACTGTGTTACTCTTCTAAAGTAAATGCACTTCATCGGGATCCATCTTATGAACGACAATTTTTACGCAGGCCCACCTTAGCAAGGCGCTTTACTCGTAACCTGAGGGTCGCGGATTCGAATGCCCGTCTCACCCAACAAGCTCACCCTTTCCGACGTGTGGGCGTTATAAAGTTACAGCCAATCCCACTATTCGTTGGTAAAATAGTCCAAGAGTTGGCGGTAAGTGGTGATGACTAGTTACCTTATCTCTAGTCTTTCATTGATAAATTAAGGACGGCTAGCGCAAATAGCCCTCGTGTCGCTATGCGCGAAGTTCAGCAACAAACAATTTCTACGCAAGCATATTTTTGCTTACAGCATGGGTTTGGAAACGTTCATCCAAATTCTGGAAAAAAACCTTCATTTATGAAAAAAAATTCTGATGCATAATCTTAAAAATACCGTTTTTTTACTTCGGTTGTTATTGTTATTAAGCATCAAAACTTGATTTTGGCATTAAAGGCCCTCAGTCTTATCAGAGGGGGAGGCTTTTAACTTCAGAAAAATACTAAAATATCACAGCTGTGGTGTGAGTTACTAGAGTAATGATGCTTTATCCAGTGTACAGCGTGGCCTATATATTAGAGTAATGATGCTGTATCCAGTGTACAACCTGGCCTATATATTAGAGTAATGATGCTGTATCCAGTGTACAGCCTGGCCTATATGTTAGAGTAATGATGCTTTATCCAGTGTACAACCTGGCCTATATGTTAGAGTAATGATGCTTTATCCAGTGTACAGCCTGGCCTATATGTTAGAGTAATGATGCTTTATCCAGTGTACAACCTGGCCTATATGTTAGAGTAATGATGCTGTATCCAGTGTACAACCTGGCCTATATATTAGAGTAATGATGCTGTATCCAGTGTACAACCTGGCCTATATATTAGAGTAATGATGCTGTATCCAGTGTACAGCCTGGCCTATATATTAGAGTAATGATGCTGTATCCAGTGTACAGCCTGGCCTATATATTAGAGTAATGATGCTGTATCCAGTGTATAGCCTGGCCTCGGAATTAAAAGTAACAAATAAAGTACGTTTCTCATTAACTATTTAAATAATTTAATCAAAGTTTTAGTTGCTGATGGATCAATGTGTTGTATTTTAAAGTTACGACTGCTTGAAATGATTGAACTTTACAAACATTGAGTAAAGTATTGCAGAAGAGTTCCTGCAATCAATAGCCGTTTATAATGGTTTGTTTGCAGAAGTGATCCTTAGTGTGTTAACTTTGCTGAGTGGAAAACGGAAAAAAAAGTGGAAACGTTCCTTCCGACAGCTAATTTTTTTCCGTTTTTAAGCCCAATGAGATACCTCTCTTTTCCATACCGCGCGTATCGATCTCTAAATTTTGGCATTTTAAGCCCACATATGACTTATCGCTGAATCTCCGGGAGTGTTTTCTTACAAAACTACCACATTCACTTTGCGCATGTGTAGAAGATTCTTAAGTTCTTAAGTATTTAAAATGGTTTTAATTTCTCTTTACTCCTAGGCTAAGCTTGGAGTTATTTAGAGGTTACCTAGAGGCTAGTTAGCATGTGTTTAACACTGTTTAGCTTACTCACGTTTGCAATGAAAACTGTTGTTTTATCTTTTTTTTTGGTGGAAGGATTAAAAGTGGAATATTTAAATCATCAAACACACGGAAAAAAGATATCTAGTCCAACAAACAGGTAACACTAATCCTAACAAGCGAAATATTTAATGTAATAAAACACAGATAATCTTATTCTCAATTAACTGACGGATTTTCATAAATGTCCAGCGATTCAACGAGCATTTCAACTCAGAAAAACAAAATGTCCAGGGATTCCAATGGGTCTTTCAACAAACAAACAAAATGTCTAGGGATTTTAACGGGTTTTTCCAACAAACAAACAAAATGTCTAGAAATTTTAACGGGTCTTTTCAACAGACAAACAGAATGTCCAGGGATTCCAACGGGTTTTTCCAATAAACAAACAAAATGTCTAGGGATTTTAACGGGTCTTTTCAACAGACAAACAGAATGTCCAGGGATTCCAACGGGTCTTTCAACAGACAAACAAAATGCCCAGGGATTCAATAAAATTTCCATCAATGACGTCCACCCTTTTACCCAAAAGAAAAATAATTATTTTTTTCACATTGTCTACAAGTAAAGACCGTATTTCGTGACAAAATATAAGAAACAATCCAGTTACGCCTGGTGTTAAGAAAACGAAGTGATAAAAGAAATGAGACATCATTTATGACAGCGTTGCTCACATTATGAAAGTCCTAACAAATTATTTATCACCATGGTAACAAATAATGAGTTGTTAAAGAATTATGTTGTTAAGGGCCAACACTAAGATATATATTTATAACATTTCCCGTGTGTGTACGTGTGCGCGTGCGCGCGAATTTCAAAGTAACTTAAAACTAAGATTAGAATAAACATTTAGAACAAACTGTTTCACATACAGAGATTGTATCCATTTTATCGCTTTGCACCATAAGTAGCTTATTAACACCTGAGTTGTTTTTTCCATTTATTCAAGGGTTCATAACTTCTTTAAAATGAAAAATTAACTTGTGGAAAACAATGAAACTTTTAATATTTAGAAACTAAAATATAAACCTGACAAAATGAAAGGTGTAGAAAAACCACGGGATAGTGTCCAATCTATACAAGTACACAGGATAGTGTACAATCTATACAAGTACACAAAGAGAGCAGAACTATTTTCTCTGGTAACAGAAAACTTGGAACTGTCCTGCTTGTCTGACGATGTTTACAGGAAAACCTCTTACCATAAAATGTTACAAATCACAAACAGACTGTAACGGTTGTTGGAATATGTCAGAAGTGCTCTGTAATACAGCCTTAGAAGTCGCAAACATTTTGCGAAGAATATTTTAAAAAACACAAACATATTAATGTGCTTAACAGTAAAATTTATCGTTGACAGCCCCCAATAAAGTGTCTTTAATGCAAGCTACTACATATTCTGAGCATGCGCTTTTCTCGATAGAAGCTCAAAGTGCTTACCCCTTTGGAAGGATGTTAATCCAGAGTGTCAACCAGACACATTATTTTCGATTACCCGTGATAAGTAAAATGTATCCATTTCGTTAAATAAATTATGATGTATCACATTGATTACCAAACGACTCATCTGTTTATATCAGTTGTGATTTGAACTTCATTAACCGGGACAAGCGAGTACACTCAACTCACTATTATTACGAAAACGCGATAAATTTATCGATCTAACTTAATCACCTCACACATCTGACTTGACTTCGCTAAACCGTTGCATAGTGATGTAACGTGATGACGAAGAACCAGAAGATGACCTAAGAAGATCAAAACTTTGTTCTGTACTTTAGTTTAATTAAAGTGCTAATACCCATACCAGATATCTTGAAAATACATATTTGCTTTCTACTGTCACGTGGGGTTTCTTTGTCCCCTCTCCCAGATGGTACAGCGGCAAGTCTGTTGTTAAGGCATACGATGGATTATCTAAGCTTTCCCCACCGCGAGTATCGAAACCCAAAATTCAGCGTTATAAACCCTCAAAAAATGAAAGTTAACAAACGCGTTTCTTTATTGCAATTCACTATATTGCGGTAAATATAAAGCAGAAGACGAGTTTAACAATTCGTTATCATGAGTTGGACGCTGTAATTGTGAATATCTGTCAAGTTGCTTGTGTTTCCTTGTACGCACATGCAAAACTGTGTCCCCAAATATACTTCAAGTCTACACTAGATGAATTCTAATATTAAGTTTTCTGTGTTATCCTTGGCTGAAGTCTCTAGTGATAGCAAAAAGAGAAGTTACAGTCAAGCAGCCCCGAGAACAGCTGTAGATCATAACAACACTGGAAAGCGAAACATCAAAATGTAAGTTGAATGAATAATTTATTTGTGCGGAGGTAAGCGTCGCTCTGTTGAAAAACATCTAAGCTGTTCCATTCCATGCTCTGATAAAAAAAAATACAACTAATTTTACAAAACCACACCCAAACAATCATTATAAACATTTATAAACAGATGTTTAAAGATCTGCCAGAGAGATAGTTCCAAGGTATTATTCCACATTTGTTAATTAAGGAGTCCGAGCACTCTGCTGTATATACACGCCACATTTTTGTTGTTACCAAATGCTCCATTGTACGAGTACAATAGCTATAAAATAGGCTAACACAAAATGAATGTAAAGAATTGCACTAATTAGCGACGTGCCTCTACGGCTGTATATCTGTATTTGCAGTTGTAATATAGATATTTTTAACTTGTTTCTTTTTCTTTTTGCTAGATTAGTAAAACATATAAACTTAAACACTATACTTAAAATAATATACTGACCTGATTAACACTCCTACGAAAAGACGTTTCTAGTCTTGATTTCTTCAAGCCCGTTCCCCTGGCTGTGGTTTCGCTAGATAGTAGATAGGGACAGTGGGAATCTCGTTAATCCATTCATTAATGGATTTAAATGGCAATTTCATTTAAATACAAAATTATTAGCCTAATATTAATAACCTTTCAAGTTGCTCTGGGGCCTATTAGGCCCCACTTTTCGTAGGAGTGTTAAGAAACTTAGTGATTTCCGTTCACCTTTCCCCTAAAAACTGTATTTCAATACATCTGGCGAACACAGCATGGTTAGCCCGTGTGTAGTTTTATGAGAAATAAATAGTTTTTTCGGTACCGAAGCTACTTTTTTGTTTTTAAATTACTTAAAACAAAGAATATTGAAGGGGTATTTCTACATATGAAACTACTTTCTACCATTGTACGAATATAAAACAAAAATTGTTATTTCAAAGAACACATTAAGAAAATCATTAATCTCACGACACTTACGAAGTAGATGTTCCGAACCACTCAGTAGGAATTTAAAGTTCAGTTGAAACATGATTGTGAAAGCTCTAAAGTTTGTTCTCAAATCTCAAAGTATACCCACGTATCAGTTCTTGAAGGTGTAAGTAAGCACGTGTACATCCACAACCAATGAAGTCTATCAGTTCTTGAAGGTGTATGCACGTGTACATTTACGACTAATGGAGTATATAACAAGCCTAAGTTATTTTATAAACGTAATTAATCAGAATATCTATGTTAAAAGAAGCCCCCCAGTAGCTCAGCGGTATGTCTGCGGACTTCCAACACTAAAAACCGGGTTTCGATACCCGTGGTGGGCAGAGCACAGATAGCCCATTGTGTAGCTTTGTGCTTAATTCAAAACAACAACATGTTAAAAGAAATTTTTCCTTTAAGAAGTTTAAATTTTGGGAACTTGATTTTTAGTAAAAATAGTTCAGTTAAAGTCTGAAAAAAGGTTTTCTAATTATAAACTCCTGACTGAGTTTATATATATACCATAAAAGGTAATGTTTTCTACACTATTCATCCCTGGCTGATTTTATATATACACCGTAACATAATGAGATGGCTATTTCTGCTGTGTGCACCATGAACATCTAAACAAAGATGTTAGCGTTTTAAGCCTTCGGACTTAGCACTATGTCACTAACGAAAAAATAATTGACTACAGATGATAGTTTTCACTACTGTTGCAAAGTTACAGAGGATCGTGCTTTTTACAAATCACTGGGTTCAGTAAACATTTGACAGATTTCATTTGTAAAATAAGATCTTGCTGCAACAGTAATGATATTTTAAAATATATTTTAAGTTTAAACAGAATCACTTGATAACCATGTAACTGAGATAGATACTGCTGTTTCGAAACATAGCTTTTCCTATGATAAGTTACTAACCACGGTTTTAAACGAAGATTTGTTTCACTATTTTATCAAAGCCAGAAAAACTGAGTCATTCCTCCTTGGTATTCGTATATTTTATTCCAATATTTTCGAATATTCTTATGAAAATCGGATAAGTAAAAAAATGTTTATATATCATACAGTAAATAAATGACACCAGGGGGTCCAGTCAACATTTTTCCAGACTGCGACGTAAATTATTAACATAAATATTTTGTTTAATGATATCTGATTGAAGCGCTCCGCCTTTTAAAAAGACAAAACAATACATCATTTTCAATATAAAATAACACGAATCAAGCTGTTACAACTCATAAACAATGGCTGCTATAACAAAAAAAAAACGTGCAATATATTTAGTCTAAAATATTCAAAGCTAGCACGCACGGAGTTGGGTAGTCATTCTTATTGGTCTGTTTAATGAATCCATTGATCCATCGGCTCCTGCGCAGATATCACGAAATAGAAGCAATAGTTACAGGGCGCACTTAGCAAATCATTTGACAGCTGTTAATATGTAGATATTGATTTCAAACTGAGAAGTGAGCGAGGTATTTGTTGTTTTGGCTTTTAAATTCCCCTTACCGCCATACTGAAACAAGAACACGGACACCAATGCTTGATAGATCTTATTGACACTAGGAACAACAGTAAATGGTGTTGTATTGCTATAGAAAACTGCATCTAAACAACGAGACATTTATTCTTGTGAGATGAAACAATCGAAAACGGTGACCAAAAAACCTGCGTTTTAACTTCGTTGTGTAAACGTTGATTGTTATGGATTTACCAATCACTTCTTAGTTTGATGCTGTTATTGCTTCAGCGTCATACGAACGATTCTGATTGAGGCGCTATTGTCACCATGTCTTCTTGGTGGTTGCACGATTTATTTTAGAAACACCTGGTAATCTGCTTGCTGTATAACAGACAAAACTGACCAGCTTCTGTCAATGGAAGGTTACAGTGTTCTTATATTGATCAGTGTATACTTAGTTTTGTTTGTATATAATTCTCTGGTATTCACGGCTATATTTGAATGCGATGTTTACTGATCTTTACGTGTGTGACTGCCAAGAACCGCACCAGCGATACGTAACGTTTGAACGTTTCAACAATACAATATGAACGTTAGAAGCGATTATACCACCTTCCTACAGGTACTTTGATAAATACTACTTTTAATTGAGAATCTTCGTGAGGGTACAAACACGCACTATTAATACTGAAGTAATAATACATTACAGTACAAGAATTGTAGTTGTTTAATACATTATTATCGTCAGAAAACATTTCCGTATAGTGTTTGTTAAGTGGTTTTATCTCGCTCCAATATCTGAACTTTATATTCCAACCGTCTAGGACTTTGAATAAGTTTCTTCACCCATATGCGATTGTCACTAATTCTCCTAAACCGCTTTCAGTACTTGTTAAAAAAAAACAAACAATCGTACAGTAATAACGGCTGTTTTTAATATAATTAGAATGGGTGGAGAAACTCTACTCTCAATTTGATTAACACGTTTTACATAATCTACTTTATTTTGGTCCGACATGGCCAGGTGGGTTAAGGCGTTCGACTCTTAATCTGAGAGTCGCGGGTTCAAATCCCGTCGCACCAAACATGCTCGCCCTTTCAGCCGTGGGAGCGTTACAATGTGACGGTCAATCCCACTATTCTTTGGTAAAAGAGTAGCCCAAGAGTTAGTGGTGGGTGGTGATGACTAGCTGCCTTCCCTCTAGTCTCACACTGCAAAATTTGGGACGGCTAGCGCAGATAGCCCTCGTGCAGCTTTGCGTGCAATTCCAAAAACAAACTGTTTTATTTTCTTATTTAACTGTTTTTTATTGATGTGAAAATTTAAAAAAATTCAAAGCATTCGTATTCATTAATCCCAAAGGTTTGTTTTGGAATTTCACACAAAGCTACTCGAGGGCTATCTGTGCTAGCCGTCCCTAATTTAGCAGTGTAAGACTACACCACCCACCGCCAACTCTTGGGCTACTCTTTTACCAACGAATAATGGGATTGATCGTCACATTATAACGCCCCCACGGCTGAAAGGGCGAGCATGTTTGGCGCTATGGGGATGCGAACCCGCGACCCTCAGATTACGAGTCGCACGTCTTAACACGCTTGGCGCAATGGGGATGCAAACCCGCGACCCTCAGATTACGAGTCGCACGCCTTAACACGCTTGGCCATGCCAGGCCTAATCCCAAAGAGAATAATGGTCAAATAACTGCTGTTAGATAATCTTAGTAAACCAGCAGTTATCTGTTTATGTTCAAGTACATTCTTCTGGCGTTCCCAAAACACACACATGTATATATTAGTTCGTTAGAATGTCTTCCTGCAGTTCTTTTGCTACTCGAACTTTTACATTTTTTATTTTGTTACTTCACAAATATTCTTCAAAATAATAAAACTATTCAAATGCTTTCCAAATTATTGGTAAAACTAGGTTCGTATCATTCTGTAACTTTATATTTTTTTCTGAACAGGTAGTCTTAACGCGATGTACCTCAACTCTCGACTAGGTGGCACGCAAGCGTCACCTAGGGTGTTACCCTCCGAACTTTCATCTCACGGACTTCGACCTTATGACTTCGCACGTCACTTTTTCGCATCACAAACTACCGTTACGAAAATTTTAGGTAAATTAAAGTTTGTCTTTCTGCAATGTTTATTTGAAAATTTAAAATTAGAGTATTAAATGACTGTTAATACTTATTTGAAATTAATCGAATTAATTATGTCTGTAAAACCTAGTTGGGCTTAGAGTACAAAAATAAAAAAATACAGATATGGCCTTAATCATATTAGAAACTTACTGGAAATATATTCAGATATATTCTTTTACATTTCAATAAACAAATTAGTTAGAAAAAAACTAGTATTAATTACATGAGTTTATTGTTAACGCATTAATGACGCAATTCGATCTTTGTTCAAATTTACTCAAGGTAAGATACTCCAAAAAGTTAGTTAATTGTTTTTAAAATATTTGACATTTACCAGAACTGTCTGGAGCTCACTTGTTTTGTGTTTTTTGTTTTTTTTAATTTCGCGCAAAGCAACACGAGGGCTAACGCAGCGGAAGATATGAAGAATTATAATGCTAAAATTTGATATTCATTCCTTCCAGCGGGTACAGCACACATAGCGGATTGGTTAACAAACAGATATATTTTAGTGTTGTCCATGAAGAGACTACACTTCATTTTTCTTATTCAGTCTGTAACCATATCTGCCAGATAATATCGAAGTGATGCCTGCTAGCATGCCGAGCTATGGATCTTGGGCTCTGGTTTCTCTTACCTTTGGGCCCAGCATAGTCAGGTGATTAGGGTGTCCGACTCATACTTTGAGGGTCGCGGGCTTGAATCGCTGTCGCACCAAATATACTCGTCCTTTCAAATGTGGGGGCGTCATAATGTTTCCGTCAATCCCACTATTCGTTAATAAAAGAATAGCTTCAGAGTTGGTGGTGGGTGATGATGACTAGCTGCCTTTCCTCTAGCCTTACACTGCCAAGTTAGGCTAGCAGATAGCCCTCGTGTTGCTTCGTGCGAAATTCAAAAGCAAAGATAATAATCGCATCACTGTACCGCACTTGAAGGGCTTGGGTGAGTATAAGTGTGACTTAAAAATCCCATATTCGAGCAGAAGAGTTGAAAAGTTTATTAAATTCAACAATGCAGCTTCTCTGACTTCACTCCCCATCCTTTAAAACTTTGAATTATAAATCATAATGCTGTGAACAAAATATAAATTGCATCATAAAGTCGTTAGTGTACTTTTATTCTGTTCATTAAAAACATTTATTTCAAAAAATTCATGGGCACTGAATGGCTTTGGGTTTCGGATATGGTGAGCTGGGTTCGAACCGGTGCATTATCACTAAATATTCCAAGCACTTGAAGCACTGCGTGGGTTATCAGAGTGGGTGATAGAGTGCTTTTGACTGGTTATCTTCCTTCTAGCCAGCAGTTTAAAATTGGGGATGACGACAGACAGCCATAGGACCCGTTTCATAAATACAAATACTAGAACATTCCATTTGCAGGCTGTACTACTCGAGCTGACAACAAAGCGTTAACCTCGCTATTAATTTAAAATGTCCGAGTGCATTAGTTTAAACAACAGTGACTCTTAACTCGCTGTTCATTTGATACACGCCTACATTTTATGTTGTTCTAGTACATTTTTTTTTCAGTTGTTTGCTTCTATTAAGTAAACATTCATAGTTTTTAAGTTTTGAAACAAGTGCAAAAACTTCATAGAGGTAGAAAGAAATAAGATTCGCTAGCGTTAGTTATTTATGGATTTCTAACTTTGCAGTTTTATAAAATTTAAAAACTATTTTAACTCATAACTAAAATGGACATGTTTTTAATATCAGCTTCTGAGCTTTTGAAGTTGAAAATTACAAATAAATTATACAAAGCAACAACAGTTACAAGTAAATCGATTATACGTTTATAGGTGACGGAAGACCAGTTAACAGTGCTGTCAGAAGTAGCTTTAATCACTCCGAGTGCCATTTTAACTCCAAAACTTTCAATTTCAGTTTTAAACGAGGCTTCTTTGCGCTGCACATTATCATTCCTTCTGGTTTCATATCTAGCTCCTTCTCGATAATCCCCTACATGTCAATAACTACAATTTTTTCTACTTCCTTAATTAGTAATCAATAGATAGTTCGAATGGTGTTGTTTGCTTTAAAGTTACAGACACCAGAAAAATATGTCAAGATCATTTATATTTCGTGAACCAGTAACATTAGTTGCTTCTGTTAAATTTAAACAAATTACAAAGGTTCAAAGAACAAGAATTTAAAGGAACAGAACACAAATATTTTATGGTTAAAGATAAAGTATCGAACTCGTGTAATAGTTACAGAATTACCAATATATCAATTAAAGATTTATGGCTATCATTTTGACTACAGAGATACTGCCTATTAGTTTAATATTAAATTTCTTTATCTTTAGTTAGCTTGAATTTGTTTGTTACAAAGCAAAGTCACATAGGACTATCTGTTGTGTCCACCGGAAGGAATCTAACTTCGGATTTTAGGGTTGCAAGTCGGTAAATTTACCGCTGACCCACCAGGAGACCGTTTGCTAGAGCCTTCAAATTGAAGGACTCTCAAGCGTTACGTTAGTGACACCATAACAGAAAGAGGTGCCAAATACAACCGATCTCCATTACAATATCACGATTAGAAAGTTAACGAGATTGTTTGATAAACACTATTTGTTTTTAAGTTAAGGTCGCAACAAGCCATACATTAATCTTCTTATTAAGTTCTATGAACTCATACGTTAAGTCCAAAAAAAGTTAAAAACGAAACTTTTCCTTTTATGTTTCTGTATTTTACGACATTTCTTAGTTAATGCCACGTGCGTTGTTTTTATCACGTTACAATTGTTTTATGAGAGCGTTGCGATGAAACAGGAACACTCCGTCCAGGTATTATTGGTGGAAGTAAACCGAAGGTGGCGACACCAGCAGTAGTGGCTAAAATTGAACAGTACAAGAGAGAGAATTCTACGATATTTGCCTGGGAAATTAGAGAACGCCTCATCTCAGAAAGTAAGTTGTTCATACAATTGATTATGTTAATATAATATCTATGTAAAACACTTGTGTTTTTATTCTGATCACTCTACAATACTGTAATGGGTAAAATGTTATACAACATTATGTGATTATATAAAAGTACACACCTCTCCATTTCACAGATGGTTTTCTTATAACATTATGTGATTATATAAAATTACACACCTTTCAATTTCACAGCTGGTTTTCTTACAACATTATGTGATTATATAAAATTACACAGCTTTTCATTTCACAGCTGGTTTTCTTAAAACATTATGTGATTATATAAAATTACACACCTTCCCATTTCACAGCTGGTTTTCTTAAAACATTATGTGATTATATAAAATTACACACATTTCCATTTCACAGCTGGTTTTCTTAAAACATTATGTGATTATATAAAATCACACACATTTCCATTTCACAGCTGGTTTTCTTACAACATTATGTGATTATATAAAATTACACACATTTCCATTTCACAGCTGGTTTTCTTACAAAATTATGTGATTATATAAAATCACACACATTTCCATTTCACAGCTGGTTTTCTTACAAAATTATGTGATTATATAAAATTACACACCTTTCCATTTCACAGCTGGTTTTCTTACAACGTTATGTGATCACATAAAATTAATTACACAACTTTCCAATTTCACAGTTGGTTTTCTTACAACGTTATGTGATCACATAAAATTAATTACACAACTTTCCAATTTCACAATTGGTTTTCTTACAACGTTATGCTATCAAAATAACAGTCTTTCTGTTTTCACGGCTGGTTTTCGTACAACGTTATGAGATTATATAAAAGTAAACAACCTTTCAACTCAACATCTACTTCAGTGTAACGTTCCACCTTCATTTTGTAAGTTTAAAATGTATATTTATTTCATTATAGTTACCCTAATATTCAAATTTTAAGCAATGCATATGGTACAATGCATGTTTATTTATTTGTTTGAAAGTAAACACAAAGCTAAACAATGAGCTAACTGTGCTCTTCCCACCACAGATATCGAAAACCCCAGTATCTAGTATAGTAAGTGCGTAGACATACCTCTCTGACGATGGTGTGAGGAATAATACAAAACCTAATGTAATGCATGTATAAAAAACCAAAATTGAAGAAGAAAAAATAGATACATTATTGTTGCACACGCCTCCTAGAAAAATAAACAAATATGCTGTTTAAAGCACATCTAGTTTACTTTGTTGTGAGGTTAAGTGCAACATGTATATTTTGAGGTTTAATAAAGCAAACGGTTCTATTTTAGCTCTAAGGGATGCCAATATTAACCTTCGTTTAGAAGTAATGTATACACTCGCCAACTGCCGCGTGGGTTTCCATCTTAATCGAGACACTAACGGTAGCTTTCGTAAATTTAACTGTTCTCGAATTCAATCCGCTGAACAAAACGTCGTTGCACTCCTGAGTTCGTTTTCCTCAACTAGCAGATTATAAAAACTCATGTCCGTTACAGCGACACCTATAGGTTATTTTGAAGAGTAGGAATTATCTTCCATCATGTTTGGAATTTCTTCGTTTTGTCGAATATTTTTCCTCATATTATTTCATCACTTTCTCACCTATCAATAATGTTAAAGAATTTAGGTTGTGTTTCTGGTTTGTTAACCTGATATGATTTCAAAGAACTTAAAATAGCTAAAAGATATGAAAGAAAAAAAAATGTCAAATATTAGGAATGAATAAGACTCATTATAATAAACTCTGAAGCCCCTCGCTAGTACAGCGGTATGTCTCCGGATTTACAACGCTAAAATCAGGGCTTCGATTCCCCTCAGTGGGCTGAGCAGATAGCCCTTTGTGGCTTTGCTGTAAGGAAAACACACAAAACACAAACTATGAAATCAAATAAAATAATCCCTAAACACACTTGTGGCTAAAAAAGTAATCTAATAAAACACAATATGTCTATATCGGTATATACGAGTTAATTCGACATCTTTTGTTACCATTTTTTGAATATAAAAGTCACATAAAAAGATGTATTTAACAGTGTATAACATTATTTTATAAAATTTAAAAATAGAAAGCTTTGTTAGTGAAGTTAAGCCTAGTTTCGGTTTGACCCTCTTCGTATACAGTTACTCTATGGTTGATGTTTAAAGCTTTATATGATTAAAATATCCATATCAAAATAGCTGCTCCTAATCACGGCCCCCACCCTTCGTTGACCATATTGTACGATATATATTCTATTTGTTGATTACTTCAACCTGTTTCTGTATTTTAAAATTCTCCGCACACATACTTTCCTACCTCCTACCAAGTGTGTTAAGGCGTTCGACTCGTAATCCGAGGGTCGCGGGTTCGAATCCCGGTCGCACAAAACATGCTCACCCTTTCAGCCGTGGGGGCGTTATAATGTGACAATCATTCCCACTATTAGTTGGTAGAAGAGTAGCCCAATAGTTGGCAGTGGGTGGTGATAACTAGCTGCATTCCCTCTAGTCTTACACTGCTAAATTAGGGACGGCTAGCGCAGATAGCCCTGAGTAGCTTTGTGCGAAATCCAAAAAACAAACAAACTTACTTCAAATTCACCACTAAATATATGTATATAAAAAAAAGAAAATCTATATCTGATAGAACGAGTTTTAATTATTGTAGTGTGTGTGTGTGTTTTTAGTATAGCAAAGCCACAAAGGGCCATCTGCTCAGCCCACCGAGGGGAATCGAACCCCTGATTTTAGCGTTGTAAATCCGGAAACATACCGCTGTACTAGCGGGGGGCATTAATTATTGTAGATGATAATAATGTTTTCTGTGATTACTGGGTGAAGGAGAAGGAATTACGTACAATATACTTGTATATCGTTAAAATAGATGTACAAAGAGAGACAGAAGAGGATGGACAAATATACAAACATATGGGAAGAAATGGATAAATACACAGACAAAGAGGCAGACAAAAGATGGATAAACAGGTTGACAAATAGGAAAGAATTGACAAATGGCCATACAAAAAGAGTAATTAGAAATAAATGGACAGATTTGCCAACCAACATTTTAACTGTGCTTCCAGTTTATTTTGTAAATGAATGATCGGCCCCTTTTCCCGTGGAACCCCATAGACTGACAGACAAATTCACGATGAGCTACCCTTAACTGACGTCTGACCCCCAACCAACTACTTCCTCATAAATTGCCACTTTTCTCCCATTTGCAGGCCCACGTGCCCCTTAACACACAATTAACCCCCGCTATTAACACTGCACGCTTCCTTAGATAATCATCTGAGTAAATTTCTTCAGGTATCATGGCTTACAAGCTCGATGACGTGGCTTCCAAGTAATAAACTAAGATGGTTAACGTGGAATAAATGGGTGTTGGTAGCAGCTCTAACATAGACCCATCACTCTCTACCTTATCTCTACAATGCCATCGTCAAACCCACTGTAGGCAGATGACTTGTATGTAAGTATCAGAGAAGCCTCGAGGACAAACCATTTATTCTTGTATAATTGCAACTCCATAAAAAACTCAATGTGTTCGAACGTTTCTTGTAGTTACATAAAGTTATAGTTTTACGGGTGGAGCTAACGATAGCATGGTTTACTCACCATAGTGATGCCCACTTTGACGTATCGAAATACACAACCAATTTCCTTGATTACTTTTATGGGCCACTTTTTTTCTGAATTTGACCAAAGTGTTTCATCACCTAAGAGAGAACCCACTTAATCCACCAGATTGATTTCAAATTCACACATGATGGCTCCCCAGGAGCTCACAGTAAGCCTTATAATGCTAAAAAGCCAGGTTTCGACACCCGTGGTGGATACACCACAGATAACTTATTCTATATATTTCTGCTTAAGAAAAACAAAGCAAGCGTGCTAACAATCATTGAACCATCTAAGCTTACTTGATTTCACATTACAAAACTACAGGTTCCTCAGTAACGTGGCACTGTTTGGCAAAAACTGATCTTTAACTAACTGGACTCTGTTTTACTGTTGCTACTGAACGTGGAACTACAATAAGAACGTAACCATATAATGACTGGGCTGGTCCAAAAACACAATCAACGAACGAAAAGCAATCAAGAATGTAACCATTTACTACACCCTTGTGCAAATTAATTGAAACAAGACGGAAAATTACGATTTTTCAATTTTTTTGCGTTTTATTTCTGATAATCCAAAAATGGCTCACAAATTAATACATGCTATGACTGCCTTTATTTTTCAGAAGATCATTAATCCGCTTTGGCATCGAGTCCACGAGTGGACTCCAATCTTTACTAATTTTTGGATCGCGGTACCATACCTCAATTATGGCCTCAATTAGCCTATCTTTCGTAATACAGTCTTTTCCCTGAAGTCTTTCTTTACAAATCGCCCAAAGATTTTCAATAGGATTTAAGTCCGGAGAGTTTCCGAGCTGAGTCAAGAAACAAAACTCTTAATTGGAAGAAAACCCAGGATGTAATTTGTGAATTGAGTGCAGATTCAGGGTAATTGAGACGAGTTAAGGTAACTTCTGAGGGTCAAGAAACAGAGAACCTGAGAAGCTTGTTTCTTTTTAAATTTCGAGCAAAGCTACTCGAGGGCTATCTGCGCTAGCCGTCCTTAATTTAGCAGTGTAAGACTAGAGGGAAGGTAGCTAGTCATCACCATCCACCGCCAACTCTTAGGCCACTCTTTTAGCAACGAATTGAACGTCATAACGGCTGAAAGGGCGATAGAGAGAAGCATTGGATCTCCTCTCTTGTGGTTCATTTATTATGTCTAACTGTGACTGTGTCAAAACAAAAAAAGTAATCTAGTTCCTTAAACTTACATGCAGTTTCTTAATCAGAAGTAACAAAGTAATCAATGTGTAATTGAGAAATACTAAGTGAATCTGGAGTAAACAGTTGCTCAGGTATTAAAACGTGTTTCCTTTTTTTCTTCTAGATTTTATGATTATTCATGAAAAGGATGATACAATTCATGTAATCAAATGTAACTAAATACTCAATACAGAAATAAATATTATAGAGCGTAAACCATGTACACGTGTCGCCGCGTTCCTCGCGCGCCACGAGTCCTTATTAATAATTCAAACGCAGGATTCTTTAAAGCTAAAAGAATTAGCTATACATAGCATCTCTGGGTCTAAATAAGTCGCGTTTTCTTAGATCGAGTAAGCATGTCACAGCCACATGTCCAAAGTGATTACATTAAGCCATAGTGTTTCCGGTCCTGTGAATGGTTTTGTACTTGACAGACAGGAGGCACCTGCCGCGGAATAAATGTTTAGCAAAAACAGTTTTCTAGTAGGCTGCACAGCTAGCGAGAAGGGAACACGCTGGATCTGAGAGTTCTCCTTGTCACGAAAAAAGAGAAAAGAAACATACACAATACAATAGAAGTTACCCCAAGCGTCAACAAATACCTTGCGATTCAGTAGAAGTGGTAATATCACAGTGACAAACTCGTCCACAGATACGCTATTTATTCGTTAAAATGTTAGTATTGAGTCCGAGAAGGAAATGTATGAGACATGCTTTAGTCTACCTTATTTCGTAATACTGATGTACAACCAGATACGAAGATGTTTCTTTTCCGACTGAGGACACATAATGAGAAACAGAACCCTGTGATAGAGTATTTTGAATTTTCGGGATATTCTTTTCAACAGCCAAATCTGGCACGAACGCAATCAATTGATTAGTGATTGGTATATCAATAAAAAAGACAGGGAATGTCCCTTCCTTCCCATATACGCACTCCGTGCTTGGCAATTGTTGAATTGCGTACAAGTTACAAAGTTCTGACCTTGAGCCACAATAACGAAACGCATGAATGATGAGTACATTCTGATAGATTGCGAGACGTGTTTAACATCACGCCACATTATGAATAGAATAAGCTGTCATTTTGCTTGCACACTCAGCCCACTGCCATGTTGTCTGGACGAAGCACGAGGCTGTTGTTAACTGCTCTCGGAAATTATACCTTAGTCATTAAAGGCGATGGGTGATAATCAGAAAAGAATGTCTTTTAAAGAGGTGCCGCTAGGCGATGAAGAGTCGGTCTAAGTTGCTTACATCACACATTACAGACAGCTGGGAGTCGCTTATTGGTTTGTAAGAGTTGTTGAAATTTCAGTTTAGCTGATGTGTAAGATTATGCACATGTGTCTCTCTCATTCAAATTTTATTTCAGTTTAGCTGATGTGTAAGATTATGCACATGTGTGTCTCTCTTCCAAATTTTATTTCAGTTTAGCTGATGTGTAAGATTATGCACACGTGTGTCTCTCTTCCAAATTTTATTTCAGTTTAGCTGATGTGTAAGATTATGCAGACGTGTGTCTCTCTCATTCAAATTTTATTTCAGTTTAGCTGATGTGTAAGATTATGCACACGTGTGTCTCTCTTCCAAATTTTATTTCCCTCTTTTTCTCACATTCCGCTTCAAGTCGTATAAATTTAGAAACCTCATTCTGAAACAAGTTCAAATTGATGTTTATTTTGTTTCTCCAGACAACCATAAGTACCGTATTTTCCGCCTAATAAGCCGAATTTCTGGCCCTAAATTTTGGACCTGATTTTTGGGGGTCGGCTTATTGGCCGATCACTCCTTTCGGAAATTTCTTCTTCTTAGGAAATGTTTTTCTTTTGAAAATTACCATAGGCGGTAATTTTGTCCCATCAGCAAAGCACGTTAAGACTACAGTGAAACGTTGTTTCTGGAATTTCATTGGTTACCTAATTACAGTGAGTGGAGCCAGTAACGAATGACATATTGATTCCATCTCTGTCTCAATACGACACGTTCTGCTTTACTACAGAACGCCAATGATCACACACAACATGCATGCTGATGCTGAAACGAGACTAAGAAATCATTTTGAAGAAACTTGTCACTTCTTAAAAATGGCTTCGGCTTATTGGGCGGTAATAAGCAAAAACCCTCATTTTCAGAGCTGAAAATTGGCCTCGGCTTATTCGGCGATTCGGCTTATTAACCGGAAAATACGGTATGTGTTAAATGTAATTTTGTTGAACATGTCTTGATGGCCTGCTTAAACTGCATTGTGAACATCATTGGCTCGTGCTTAGCCGGACCGTCATTAATGGAATACAGGCACGTAAAATGTGAAGAAAAGCTTATGAAATTAATCTATATTGACCAATAAGACACGAAGCTTCGATTCGTGTTATATCTGTAATGAATCACAAAAGGTAGCATTTCTTCAAAGTGATGTCGTATATCATACAAGGGACATAGCGCTACGTTCTGCATAATATGGGGCAAATAATGCGATGTTGTATATGATGTGAGACACACAAAGGAAAGTCGTATATCATGCGAGGGACACAATGAGAAGTTCTTCATGATGTGAGGACACAACACGACGTTGAGTTGATCTGTTAAACAACCTAATACCAATGACTGAATCGTTCAACCCTCTAATTAGTTATATATTTTTTAATATCATTTACTATCGTTGGGGTCCACACTTTGGGCCACTATACCGTTTCATTCAGTGTAAGGAACTAATAAACACATGGGTAAAATCATTCACATACACAGCAGTAATTAGTGGTAGCAGTTTTCGCGGTTCATGAGTTATTGGACAACCCATAACCAACGAAGTTGTGAGTACACGAACAATCTGGAGTAGAACTAGTTTAGGAAGTGTTTAATAAAACTGATATGGTTCATGTACATACACCCATCAGCAATGCGGATCAAAGTTATTGATAGAAAACCCTGTACTCTACAGAATAACCTCACCATTTTAATTTCCTCTGTTTTAAACTTCGTAGTGTTTTCAACACCTATTAAGTCTAAATCTTCAAAAATATATAGTAAGTTGAACATTAAGATTGAATTCTCAGAACCACAAACTCGTTGAGTGAGAACACCCAGTACGAGCAAGCGATGTTAGATTATTCTTTGACTGACGAATGTGAGTAAATACTGTGAACGAGAGACAAACGCAACAGCGTGAATAGTGTATCAAATATTCCTACACTATTTTCTCCATGAGTCATTCAGTGAATGCGTTAACTGTGGGGAAAGTCACGAGCTCTTTGTAACAAATAGTTTTGTTGGAAAACTCAGCAATAACCGCTGGAGAGTGACTTGTATTTTGAGGTACGGTTAAAAAAGTTCCAAATGTCTGCGTTGAATTTCACCTTGTTATAAAAGAAAACAGCTATATACAGCACGTGTCGATCGCGTGTCTTCTTGGATCAAGTCGCGCATCGTTTCCTGACTATCTCGTGATATTTTTTCTTTATAAGAAAGCATTCGCGTTTCTCAGAGTGAGAAAACATGAGTTTTAGATAACGATTTACAATTTACGCTTGCTATTTCCGGTTTAAATAGTTTTCTGAAGAAATATTCGCTTGAGATCCCACCAACTAAGGAAAAAACATAATTGCGTCCACTCCTTGCCTTCTCTTACACAAGATAATTATAGATCTCTGCATTCGACTTAAGACAAAAAACCCAATTTTACGATACACCTGCCTAAGCGTAAATTTTGTTTGCGCGCGCCAACTCAGGCGGTGACGGGGAAAAATTAACCCTAGACAGTATATCCGTTCAACAAAAGTATTAATGTTAATTGGATGAAAGCCACTAAACCGAGTCTGATGTGGTGAAATATTGCCAGTAATGGCCAAAGAAACTTACTTCCGGTAATTACGAAGGCTGTGGGGCGAATTTCAAATCACTTTGTTTTTCTATGGTAACAGGAGCGTAATAAATATTAATCATTTTCGGTTTATGCTTGCATATTAGGGGGTCTCCATTCTCTTGTTTTAGAGAAAGAAGTTAGTACACAGGGGGTCTCAATGTCACGGGAGCAGTGAGGAACATACTTATAAACGTGTAACACACTCACTAAGTTACTGAAAAAGAAATCGATTTAACACTTAACACTAATGTTCTGTTTAGCAACAATGTCATTGAAGTTTTTTCACAATGGATTTTAGTAGTTAAGAGAGATCCATTCTTTGATTATAATGCCTTTTAAAGCCAATTAGTTTGTTCATTTGGGACGAATGTAACATAGCATTGACTACCCACCCCAGACTAAATATGTTTGTTGTTTCTAATTTTGCGCAAAGTTACACGAGGGCTATCTTCGCTAGCCGTTCCAAACTTAACAGTGTTAGACGAGATGGAAGGCAGCTAATCATCACCACCCACCGCCAACTCTTGGGCTACTCTTTTACCAACGAGTAGTGGGATTGACTGTCACATTATAACGCCCCCACAGCTGAAAGGCAAGCATATTTGGTGTAAAATATGAAGAGTAGTGGACGTTAAGATGTTAGAAAATAACACGCAGACATTTATCTGATAAGGTTTGCATACATCAAAACGCAGAAACGAGTAGAATTATATAGATTAACCCAATTTAAAAAGATTAATTGCCAAGGACTTGTTTTCTAAACTCAGGGAAAGTTTTAATTTATTTTGCAATTTAACCTTAAATGAATTAATGCTTCCTAAATTATTTAAATCTTTTCGAAATGTTTATTGTTTAGATAGGCCTAGCTTAGAGCCACCAAATATCGAGATACCCAATTTTCCCTTGACGAAGGAAGATCCAATTTTTGAAAGCGCTTTGGAGATAGAGTTTTGTTCTTTCATCATTTCTATTTTTAAAACACGTCTAAATCCTGATATCAGAAACGAATAACAAAGATATGAAATATCAAAGAATGCTCTTTCGACGAGAATTTAACAAGTAGTCATACAAAGGCACTACTATCGAATTACCGAAGCTGTGAACAGAAAAAAAATCAGTATTTTAGTTGTTAAAATAAACTTTTAGAATAAACTGAAACAACGTCAACCATTTTGTTTAAAGATTAGTTGTCGTTATGCCTAACGAACAGTTAAAAAATTACGTCGTTTTTCCTCCATTGTATCATGAATTAGATGCTCAGTTATGTATTTAATAGGTATATTATTAATTTTGCTGCTATTTATGTATTCTCAGAACGGCTGGTATGGGTATTAAAACTATAATTAAAATAAAGTACAAAACAATATTTCAACCTTCTTAGGTCATCTTCACGTTAACAAAAAAGATGATGACCTAAGAAAGTCGAGACGTTATTCTGTACTATATTTTAATTAAAGTTTCAATACCCATACCAGCCGTCTTGAGAATAGATTTTTACTTCAAGTGGGTTTCTCGCCATCACGAATTTGCTATTTTTCCTCTTTAGTTTGTTAGAAAGAAAATATGACTATTTCAAATATTTCGAACATTTAAGGTTATTTCCACTAAAATAAAAATCTTTTTAAGTGTTGCAAAACTGTTCGGTTTGACATTTGTTCGTAATTTTAGGGGTTTGTACAAATAACACTGCACCAAGCGTCAGTTCCATCAATCGGATCCTGAGAAACCGAGCGGCAGAACGAGTCGCTGCAGAGTTCGCCCGAGCTGCCGGTTATGGTATGTACCACCCGTACACGGCTGCCTTCCCGTGGAGTCGTCAGACATCAGCCCCTCACATGTGGCCGTCCTTCTTTGGAACAACTTCAGATTCGGGAGCTTTAGCGACAATGATATCCTTGCAAGAACAGCGGACAGCGGGTTTGTACTCTACACAGATTAGACCAAACAGTAACAGATAGGAAGAAGGGAGAATAGAAATACTGATAAATTATCTTGTAAATTAAAGAAGATAGAATAACAACAAACAAGATATATTAAGCACGAAGAATAAACAGCAAAGATATAGTGATATACCACATCGAGAAAATTTGTACATACAGCATACACACTCATTTAGGAAAGGTGTTTTAAATGCACGAACATACCTGTGTTATATGCACTATACATACACGTGTGTACCTGCGCTTAAGGCTTACAGTCTATCTCTGTAAGTAAAGAATTGTATCCATGTATCAAGATACCATTATATTCCATCATTCTCTTGTTACGAGCGACACATATGTTATTCTCATATCCACTTGGACCTACAACTGTGCGACATCACAGGATACAATAACGGATAAGATTAGGCTATGGACTATAAAAGTAATGTTTTTGTAAATATGTCCGTTAGCTTACCATGTACCAGGCACAGGCTGAATCGTGTCTCGATAAACGACCATTTGTAAAGCTGTTGTCTCACCTTTTATATGTGCTCGCTAACAGAAGACAGAGATGGAACAAACACGTCCACGTATTTTTGGTTTTCTATCTACTTTCTTATTTACGAACCTCTTTTACTTAAGTAAAATGACACTCCTGATGAGTAGGCATTATATTGTATCAGCCGAGTTTAATATTCGAAATAAAGACTTTCGAGAAAAAATAATGAATTATTTAGACCAGTTTATCATAAGGATGAAATAAATTACAGTGAAAAACTGAGAAATGTTAACCTACGTTATAGAACCCAACAACCTTACATTTATTACCAAGAACCCCTGATGAAAAAACAAACAAAAAACGGCTAATTCGTTATATAAAAGCTAATTTTATAAAACAAATATTTTATTAAAAGAACAAAGCCATAAAACATTATTTAAGAAAACCAAAGCTTATAAGGATTAGAAAACATTACATTATCAGTTGGTCCCCCATTATTAACGACATTTTCGGCCTGAATCCTAATAATGTCTCACGAAATTCGACCAGCTGAAGATATAAAAAATAATACTAAACGTATACAGTAAGCTAATAATGCAATATATTATTTTTTACCAATCATAACTAATGATATATAATAGTATTCATAATATTCCAATTATATTAAGCAATATAACGAATAATTTTAATAAATCTATATTTAAATAAAAAAAACAACTGTTGATTACTGTTACAAATGTATGTCCTATTTTAAGTATTAGATCTTTCATAAAGATTATCATCAACCCCAAAACATTTTATGGTTATTATTCTTTAAAGGTTCCATTAATAAAGACAGTGACGAGGGTCCAAATTCAAACATAACTGGAAAACCGAAGTTTCGTCGAAACCGAACAACCTTTACTCCTCAGCAGCTAGAAGTTTTGGAAAACGAGTTCTTAAAAACACATTACCCTTGTGTTAATACGCGCGAGCATCTTGCCACTAAAACTGACCTGTCAGAAGCAAGGGTGCAGGTGAGTTATCGCTTTAATAAACTAACTTCCTTATGATAACAGGTAACGAATTCAGGTTGATGGAGACGGGACTGTTTACTAAGTACTGCACTTCTATCCGTTTTTATTTACAGTAAGAAACAGCTTAAACAAAAGAAATCGGACTTGTTGAAAACATAATTGGTATACAAATATACAGATAGATTCACCGATAAACCTAAAAGATGGTTTTAAACACATTTCATTTATCACAGGTTTTTGTTTGCTTGCTTTTGAATTTTGCCTAAAACAACACAAAGGCTATCTGCGCTAGCCGTCCCTAAATTAGCAGTGTAAGACTAGAGGGAAGGCAGCTAGTCATCATTACCCATCGCCAACTCTTGGGCTACTCTTACCAATGAACAGTGGCATTGACTGTAATTTTATAAGGCCATACGGCTGATAAGGCGAACATGTTTGGTGTGACGGGGACTCGATCCCGCTACTTTTAATCACCTGGCCATGTCAAGCCCACGTTTTTGTACTATTTATTAGCTAGTAAAATTTTCTAACTATGTAAGTTCTATTTGTATGTGTGTTTCCCTTCTTTACTGGTTAATCTCCATATGGTAATTAGATATGTAAACTTGGTCCAACATAACCTCTTTTGGCCTTTCAAATGTGGCGTATCTTCGACTTTCAACGTTCAGAACAGATTTAGGATCACAATTAAACTCCTGCCTTGGAAGAATCCAAGCACTTAGTTATTACCTATGACAAACCGCATCTCACCTGATACTATCGGTCGAGTTTTCACCACTACTAGTTAAGCAACAGGTGGCGCTTCTAGTACAAAATAAGATTCGCACACAGTCAGATATTTTTCCTTAAATTCGAGTTCAATGTTCTTTTTTGTGTCCTCGTGGCTACTAGTACATTTAACGAAAGTTAAACCCCTATGTCCTATCATAAAAGTAGTACCAACAAGGTTTATTGTGAAACTAAATAGAACGTTTTTTCTTTGTTGATAAGATTCAACGGAACACTTATATCTTACAAGAAACATTCAATAGAGCATTGATAATTGACAGAAGTAAAAGTTCTTCAGAAACAACAAAGAAGGGTTAGCATGGCTAAGTTGCTAGGGAGCTTGACTCGCAATCTAAGGGTCGCGGATTCGAATCCCCGTCTCTAAAGAGCTGGCGGTGGACGGTGCTTCACTGTTACATTAAGGACGGCTGGTTCAGGTAGTCCTCGTGTATCTTTGAGGGAAATTAAAACACTCTAATTTAGAGACGGTATCTGTATTAGTTCTGCCATAAATATCAAAACCCTGACGCCAATACACCAGACATATAGGTAGGAACGCTAACGTTATTCAATTAACACTGAAATTAAACTATTTTCAAAATTATCATTAAAGTTTTTCTTGTAGTTGATAGTAAATAGCGCTTGGATAAGGTCTATTACTTAACCTGAAAAATAAGAAATTAGGTTTATCCAATCATGATTAGACTACCAAACATCATTGTAAGCATGAACTTTCTCTGAATTTTATTATAATAATCACTAGTGAAATGTATTTCTTTCATTCTCTATTTTGTGTCTTTTTCACTTCTAATTTATTTAATGCAACTTGTGTGTAACTATGCCATAGTTATTCAGTGTTGTGTACAAAAGAGGCTTAAGAGCTGTGTTTAGACCGAGATTTTGAGAAGTTACTTTCTCCAACCAGCTCAAGTTTGTTTGCTGTTAAGCGCAAAACTACAAGTGGATTATGTTTGCTATGCCTAAGTCAGATATCGAACTCCGAGTTATATTGTGTTTTGTGTTTTTTTCTTATAGCAAAGCCACATCAGGCTATCTGCTGAGCCCACCGAGAGGAATCGAACCCCTGATTTTAGCGTTGTAAATCCGAAGACATACCGCTGTACTAACGGGGGGCACCGAGTTATAAGCTATCAAAATTACTGCTGCTCCACAGGAGGGCGCCATCATGCAAACCGGTTGTTATTCCTAGAGGGTGTCAAACTCATTTTCAAAAATATATTTCAACAAATAGTAGCATATGAACCGGCTGAAGATTTAGTACCGACGAAACTATGTCAGGACTTTTTTCACCACAGCAAATTCTGATAGATGAATTGTTGAGCATGCACAAATTATTAGGGTGCCCGATATGTGAATCAGAGAATCCATGTTTCACAACCTGTGGTCGCACTGAAACGTAACAAGTTTTCTATGTCATGGGTGCGCTAAGAGAATAGCACTCAAATCCTACTGTTATAACGTGTAAGGAGCAAACAAGGCTTAACAACGTGTATTGTTGTCTATTGGGTTCAGGGTTGAGCACAGCTTGATAGCATGAAATCTAGTCAAACTTAAATATGCCAGGTTCGTGTGAGAATTGAATTATATATCTTATTTCCGTATTTATGTAAGTGTTTGTGGTGCATAACAAACAAGTTTATTTCTAAACAGTTTTCTTGCTAATTTGATGAGAGTAATTACACGTTTTGTAATTCCAGATGAAGATCGTTCAAGTATCGCAAATATGAATTACTCACTCAGAAACGATATGTTAGTGTATAGCCACTTGTATATATTACTGTTTTAGCTTTAGACACTGTTTTAGTCTACAAACAGCAATATTAGTACATTTCTATTTTTATCAGTTAACATCCTTTGCTATTGGGTTAGAGACAAGCACATTAACATATTAAGATTTTTACGAATATTTTATATACACATATATATATATTTGCCTCGCGTGCAAACCTGTTACATTACATCTCTCTTGCAAACCCGATTTTTTTAAGCTAGACAATAGCATAGAGGGGGTGGTGATGCACGAGGGTCTTGGGGCGTGATGAGTGTAGCATCTTATCACGCGCGATCGATTTGAAGGGAATGAAGGCTGTAAGAATATCAGTTTCATCTTTCCACCAGATGGCAGATACGGAGTACTTTATCATTTCTTTCATTAATTAAAAATGAGTATTTTCAATTGCAGCAACGTAATACTTCACCAAAACTGATAATATCTTACATCTTGGACGTTCCATTACAGGAAATATCGTGATACGGAGCAACACATAAACCCACTATTCATGCTTTGAACTAGTATTTTAACTGGCCAGTTTGGACGATAACAACCTGGAGGTTGACCTACTTAGGTCCTTGGCCCCAATCCCATGGTAATTCAAAATATTTATTGTGCCACAACCCTAATCCAATTGATGAAGCTGTGTCGTCAAGTCTCAGTCCAGTTACAGTCAGAGGAAAGTAGGATTCAATGTGGCGACTAGTGAAGAAATCGAGTGTTCATATTATCAATTTGTTACAATATTGTCCTGTTTTTGTCTTCGTTTCAGTTTGGTGTTTTAGTCGTTGAAACACGAAGTTTAATGTTACAAACTCCTGAAAAAGTTCGTCGTTTGAGTGTGTGTGTATGAGCTCCAATATAACAACATTGTCCAATCACATCAACGACGTTCATTTTCCTGCTAAAAAACCAGTTAAATATTTGAATATTCTGTTATTTGAACACTAAATCTGCCTATTTTAACAATATAACAACATTGTCCAATCACATCAACGACGTTCATTTTCCTGCTAGAAAACCAGTTAAATATTTGAATATTCTGTTATTTGAACACTAAATCTGCCTATTTTAACAATGCAGTTCCATAGATATACGCTTAAATACAGCATTAAATTATTTTTATTAGAGCGACACAGTTGTTTTTCAGAAGAAAGCATCAGTCCACTATTTTCAGAGTGAAATAGTGACTTTTTTTTAAAATAAAACACATTCGACTCCTTTTGCTACAGAGACTGTTGCTCTTGAAAACAAAACAACACTTATTTGTTGCTATAGGTTAAACACTAATCTTTTTCAAAACAATGTCAGCCGGTGAATTTCTAACTTTCCCTTGAAATTTCAACAGCTTAACTTCCCAAAGAAAATAGCTGTCCTTAAAAGATCCTACCATGTGAAACAATCCAAACTGTCAACGATTTTTGATTAAGTAATAACAGCTTGTATCATTTTTTTTAATCTTTTCTTCGACACACACAATAGGGTGTAGCTAGCTGATAGCTTTCGTTTTCCATTTTAACTACATGTAACGGAACATTGCAAACAACGAGATATCCGATAGTCCAAGTGATTTCGGAAGGCTCACTACAGAATTCCTCTTTTTGAAAATATATCCAATTTTTATCCTAAGTGATTTTTAGAATTGGGAAAATATCCAGCAGATACTTTAAAATTATTTTTAATAAGGTGTATAAATTATATTTTTAATATATTTTTAATTTTAAAACTATCGATATGGTCAAGAGTTTCGTAGATGCTCCTTAGCTTCAAAAGTTTGTTCTTACTAAAAAAATTATCCTTAAAAATGACTTTTATACTAACTTGATAGAAAAAGTAACAATACTTCCTAGAATGCAGCTCTCGTGATTGTAAGATGTGCACTTGCCCCATTGTACATGATAATTAAAGTATAAATTTTAATTATCGGTTTAAACTAGTGAGACGGTCTCGAATATTGTTTGACAAGATTTATTTTTCATGAATTATATAGGTTAACAAAAAACATTTCACTGTAAAGAAAATGGTTTATTCAGCTAACACTTTCTCACACGGGAACTCTAGAAAACACTTAATATTCTGTTCCATTCTGTGCACGAGGTGAAGTTTTTCAAATGAAATAGAACGGTTTATTATCACAGTTTCGTCAGTTCTCCATTTTCCGACTTAACTAACCAGTCTGTATGTGAACTAATTACTACTCAGAAAGCAATGCACAAATTAACGAAGAATGATTATAATCGACAATATTACCATAAGACGTTAATACTAGGTTATTACATTTCTTAACATTACAGTTTTTTAGTCCTTTTCCGTTTTTTAATAAAAAACTAAAAATCTCTAGTTACAAATACAATTAAATAATAACTGTTGTTTATTTATTTTGGTGCTCACTCTTGGTTTCGTATCGTTTACAATAACTAGCCAAAACATGTACAAGTTTATCTGTAAGCTTTAACTTAAAATAAAAGCCAAACATATATTGTACACACAAACACGTGTACAGTACACTCAACCAATAGCCTTAACTTTTCGTTTTTTAAGGTTACAGAAAAAAAGTGATAATGGTTTCAAAGATAACAAATAGCCTGACCTCGTTTTAGACTCGGCATGGCCAGGTGGGTTAAGGCGTTCGACTTGTAATCTGAGGGTCGCAGGTTCGAATCCCCGTCGCACCATACATGCTTGTCCTTTCAGCCGTGGGGCCGTTATAATGTGACAGTCAATCCACTATTCGTTGGTAAAAGAGTAGCCAAAGAGTTGGCGGTGGGTGGTGATGACTAGCTGCCTTCCCTCTAGTCTGACACTGCTAAATTAGGGAAGGCTAGCGCAGATAGCCCTTATGTAGCTTTGTGCGAAATTCAAAAACAAAACAAACAAACTAACCTCGTTTTACCATTCGAAGAATGGACACACATTGATAGAATTTAATATTTCGGGTTGCCTATGTTCTAACATGTGTGTGGAGTTTTCTTATAACTCGAAAAGGCCGGGTATGTTTCTAAATGTCGACAACGTAAGTGCGAGCTCATAGCTACAAGTGCACGTGCCTGATGTGAAATTTATTCTGTATGTTCCTAAGGCTATGTTGCTCAGGGCAAAAAAGCTATTGTTTTGGTTTGTTACCTATTGGATTAAGTGATCGAACTTGTAATTTATATCCTAGTTTGATTGATAAACTTGTTTTGGAAGCCTTAATGTGGTACATACTGGGATTATCCATAATCACACTTGGAATTATATCTTCGTTTGGCTAATATATCAAAGGAGTTAAGAAATTCTTAGCGTGAAGGATATTATGGTTACAAGTCCCTGAAGTTACCGCTAAGTTTCTCTGGAAATTAAGCACGTGTGTACTAGGCGAGTGTGGTAGAATACATTTACAAAAACCCCAAAAGATTATTAATGACTGGGTTTTCGTGAAACATTATACTAGTTAATGACGAAAAATTAGTCTTCTGGGTTGTTTTGTGCTTAACAAAGAAGCAGAAAATTGATTAAAACTTTCTTTAGTGTTTACAGTCGTTAAAATGTGATTAAAATTGAAACCTGAAGATGTTGTTTGCTTCTCATGTATTGCTAATAGATTAAACTTTCAGACCCATCATTTCAGTGTTGATTGTTTGAAACAGGTGTGGTTTTCCAACAGACGAGCCAAGTGGCGACGTCATCAGCGAATGCACATCATCACACCTATGGACAGCACAGAACTCTCGTCCTCACGTCCCTCCAGCCAACTTTCATCTTTTCCAGAGCCAACGACGACTTCTAGTCACCCTCAGCCACAAGCTCCGATACCTAGCAAAAACATCCCACGAATGGGAGGTGACAACTCAGCCTTCTCACCAGCTAGACTTTCTTCTTCCTCATCTGCGGCCAGTCCTCACTCTCCTATCTCAGACTGACCAAAACGTTCCGTAAGATTTGCTATCACCCGGGGTTAACTTTTCGCTGCTCTGGCATGTTGTAATTGTCTCAGCATCGTAACTCGACAATAATAATAAGTGTTTGAGGTGGTCAAGAAATAAGACCTTTTACATTTTATGTTCCGTCCTCAAAAAGATACCTTTCCAGTGGATAGGAAGGATATGGCAAGCGATTTTTAAACTGTTTTACTTTTCTTTGTTGGGTGAAAGTTTGATAGTTCAAATGTCAAACATATAATGTTTGCGAGAGTTTTGTTTAACAAACCCACCAAATGTAATTAAGTATTCCATTTTTCAAATAAATTCAAAATACGTTTTCACTAATTTCAATGAATCATAACGAAAACAGATTCACTTCTTTCTAGAAAATTAAAGAGTTTGTTAAAAAACAAAACAAAAACGAGTTAATATTCAGAAGAAAACGTGTTATCGAGTCTTGTATTTTTTTATAAAGGCACTTCTATCACGTATTACAGATATACGTGTTTATGGTTGTAAAAATATCGAACATAAATTTGTTAAATCAGGGATTCAAGTTGAACTTGTTTACTCATTAATTTATCTGTGTAAATTGATTTTCCTACTTCTCCATAGTGCCGCTAGATGCCGCAACCTCTCAAACTACTACACCATTTCCGAATTTTTAAGAAACAGGAATACGTATGGTATTTATGGTTGTCTTCGTAATACTTGAAAAGCTTGATTGCGTTTTATTTTAGTAAGTTCATAATACACCTCCAACAATATTAATAAGAGTTATAGCTGAGACTGTTCCGATTGACTCGCTTTTGAGGACAATCATGATAGAAGCTCAACAGCTGAAGGGCTACGCGGATTATATGTTGTTAGGCCTCGCTATAATAATGAATTAAGACTATAATTCTAGTTGTGTTTATCTTAAGATTTGATGACTTTTCTCCGGTAAATACGATTATCTATATATGAGTGGTTATGAATAACTGTAAGAAATAAATAAATAATTTTTATTTTTGAGGTTAAGACAAAAACAATGTATTATCGAATCGATTGTATTGACAATGATAAGCGCGAATATAAGTCACCATTATCCTGAAAAATAAAAAATTAAGTACACATAGTTAAAAATGTAAACAATTCGACATACAGAAAAACATGTAAAGAAAACAAAAAGTGAACAATTTAGTTGCATTTTTCGACAAATATTTGTGTTAACTTGTGTTGTTCTTATACATTTTCTTAATTTCTTCATAACGAAGTTCAAGTGCACGAAAACTAATTGAGACGCTCTTATGCTGTATATATCAGTAGCCTTTCAGATGAACTTTTCCCATTGCACCACGCAAACTAGCAAATGGCCCCCTGAGCAGTGAGTTTTATTATATACCGTAAGCCTACTTACTAGTTTTCAAACCGTAATTTTAGAATCTATCAGACATTTATTTGGTACAAGGTGGATCTGATGAATAATTTGGTGAATTGTATCAGAAATTGGAAGTTTGTGACATTTGTAAAAATTGCAGTGTAACTGAAGTGCCCATTTACAAATCATTTTAAATGTGTGTGTTTTCTTATTGCAAAGCTACATCGGGCTATCTGCTGAGCCCACCAAGGGGAATCGAACCCCTAATTTTAGCGTTGTAAATCCGGAGACATACCGCTATGCTAGCGGGGAGCATCAATTTAAAGAATACAAATAAGGGACCAATAAAACAACCGTAGTGGTTTCTCTCCTCAAACGAAACTTTAAATGATGTTATTCACTTTTACCATCGAGTTGCACGTGCTAGAACCATTTCTAACAGTTGCTGTCACGTGTGAAACTTAGGTTAATTATCATCAAAATTAATCTATGTGTAAACTCGATATTTTCTGCTGGAAAAATAATTTCTTACCTGGTTTGATGATGACGTGTCTTTAGAAAAATTATTTCTATTTTTTTTAATCCATAAAAAAGAATTTTCGAAGTTTCGATATTAAACATATCATCAAAGTTAAGACGATGGTGTGAACCTAGATTATCTGTTGTCGATGAGATAATTTACGACCAGACGAAAGTCGTACTGTTGAAATAAGAACTACATTTATTGATGCAAGACCAACTAACTTATATGATTAATGTCGGTTTGGCAACAAATTTTAAATTTTCATTTTTTAGATTATTTTGTTATTTTTCGTGCATTGTTTCAAAGATCTGATGTTAAGTTTCGGTGGAAAATAAAATGTATATATATAAAAAAAGTCTTAGCTAAGTATACAAATTAAATACGGACTTTTTTGAACGTATATGCTTAAAACTAAGAATCCGAAAGCGCACACATTTTGTAAACTCGTGTTTTCTTTAAACAAGCAGTTTTCTGTCATTTCAAAAATAACATTATTCTGGCGTGACTGTGGGTGAGTGAACATAAAAGCCATATACCAAGCGGTTGCTATGTCTGTATACAGCTATAAAATAAAGAGTATAACATTGATTGTTCTTCAAGCTGGTTGTTCCTTTGTTATAGTTTCACTTCGTTACTGTTGTTCAGTTGCGACCTATTTCTCAAGTATAATCGAAAAGCAAAATATCCGTTAAAATCGGGAGTTCGATTCCTCGTGGTGGACAGGGTGCATTGTTTAGCTTTGTACTAAGGAACATCTTAATCCATCTCTCCTCAACGTCGATGACGGAATTTCGAAATATTTCAGTGTCAGACTTTAGTAAGAAACGACGAATACAGTTCTGTTTCAATGAATTGACTTGAAACTGAACACAGCAATCTCCACTATAGTTAATTCCATGAAGTAATAGCAGAATGGAGCTGAGGTAACGACATCTGTTACATACCACGTGCGTGGTTGAACAACAATGCTTCAAAAGATTCCAGAACAAATACAGATCTAGCTAACTTAATCAAAAAATCTAAAAACAATTCAATAAATGATTTTAGTATACAAATGACCGTTTCTAGTTCCTGAAGACTAAAGTTAAATACATATTTTATACATTGAAACACATAACAGTATTTCTAACGTATACACAAAGATAAAAAGGGCAAAAAAACAAACAAACGTAATTTATTCTTCAATGAAAGACGTGAAATGACGATGAAAAAGTTAGTGTTGCGCGTAAACAAAAAGACAAAATACACCAAAAACAAACAATTTTTGTAGATAAAGATGCTAACATACGAAGGACAGCATGTAAAATGTATCACACCCTATCTCTGGAAACACCGATCGTCATCAGTGAGGCAGTAAGAAAACCTCTTACAACTTTCACCTTACCCTAGAACTTCCTGTACACAAGTTTAATTCAAGAGTTAGTGGCACTACCCAAGAAACTCATGTGCACAAGTTTAATTCCAGAGTTAGTTGCCCTACCCTAGAAGTTCCTGTACACAAGTTTAATTCCAGAGTTAATTGTCCTACCCTAGAAGCTCCTGTGCACAAATTCAATTCCAGAGTTAGATACCCTACCCTACAAGATCCTGTGCACAAGTTTAATTCAAAAGTTAGTTGCCCAACCCTGAAACCTCCTGTGCAAAAGTATAATTCCAGTTAGTGGCCTTATCCTAGAACCTCTTGTGTATAAGTTTAATTCCAGAGTTAGTTACCCTACACTAGAAGCTCATGTGCACAAGTTTAATTCTAGAGTTAGTTACCCTACACTAGAAGCTCATGTGCACAAGTTTAATTCCAGAATTAGTTACCCTACACTAGAAGCTCATGTGCACAAGTTTAATTCCAGAGTTAGTTACCCTACACTAGAAGCTCATGTGCACAAGTTTAATTCCAGAGTTAGTTGCCCTACCCTAGAAGCTCCTGTGCACAAGTTCACTTCAACAGATAGTTGCCCTACCTTAGAAGCTCCTGTGCACAAGTTTAATTCCAGAGTTAATTACCCTACACTAGAAGCTCATGTGCACAAGGTTAATTCAAGACTTAGTTACCCTACCCTAAAAGCAACAGGGCAAAAGTTTAATTCAAAAGTTAGTTGCCCTACCATGAAACCTCCTGTGCAAAAGTTTAATTCAAGAGTTAGTTACTCTACACTACAAGCTCCTGTGCACAAGTTTAATTCCAGAGTTAGTTGCCCTACCCTAAAAACTCCTGTGCACAAGTGTAATTTAAGAGTTAGTTGACCTACCCTAAAAACTCCTGTGCACAAGTTTAATTTAAGAGTTAGTTGACCTACCATAGAAGCTCCTGTGCACAAGTTTAATTTAAGAGTTAGTTGCCCTACCCTAGCAGCTTCTGTGCACAAGATTTATTCCAGAGTTAGTTACCCTACACTATAAGCTCATGTGCACAAGTTTAATTCCAGAGTTAGTTTCCTTACCCTAGAGCCTCCTGTGCACAAGTTTAATTCGAGTTAGTTACCCAACCCTAGAAGGTCTTCTGCATAAGTTTAATTCAAGAGTTAGTTGCCTTACCCTAATACCTCTTCTGTACAAGTTTAATGCAAGAGTTAGTTCACCTACCATGAAATTTCTTGTGCAGAAGTTTAATTCTAGAGTTAGTTGGCTCACCCATTAACCTCTTGTGTAAAAGTTTAATTCCAGAGCTAGTTACCCTACCCTGGAATCTCCTTGCACAAGTTTAATTCAAGTGTTAGTTGCCTTACCCTAGAAGCTCCTCTACACAAATTTAATTCAAGAGATAGTTTCCCTACCCTAGAGGCTTCATTACACACGTTTAATTCAAGAGTTAGTTACATTACCCTAAAACCTCTTCTGTACAAGTTTAATTCACGAATTAGTTGCTTTACCCTAGAAGATCCTGTGCACAAGTTTCATTTAAGAGTTAGTTGGTCTACACTAGAAGCTACTGAGCAAAAGTGTAATTCCAGAGTTAGTTGCCCTACCCTAGAAGTTCGTGTGCACAAGTTTAATTCAAGAGTTAGTTTCCCTACTATAGAAGCTTCTGTGCACATGTTTAATTCAAGAGTTAGTTGCCTTACCCTAGAACCTCTTGTGCACAAGTTTAATTCAAGAGTTAATTGTCTTACACTAGAACCTCCTGTGCACTTTAATTTCAGAATTAATTACCCTACCCTAGAAGTTCCTGTGCACAAGTTTAATTCCAGAGTTAGTTACCCTACACTAGAAGCTCCTGTGCACAAGTTTAATTCCAGAGATAGTTACCCTACACTAGAATCTCATGTGCACAAGTTTAATTCCAGATTTAGTTACCCTACACTAGAAGCTCATGTGCACAAGTTTAATTCCAGAGTTAGTTACCTTACCCTAGATCCTACTGTGCACAAGTGTAATTCAAGAGTTAGTTATCCTACCCTAGAAGATCCTGTGCACAAGTTTTATTGAAGAGTTAGTTGCACTACCCTAGAAGCTACTGTGCAAAAGTTTAATTCCAGAGTTAGTTGCCCTACCCTGGAAGTTCATGTGCACAAGTTTAATTCAAGAGTTAATTGCCCTACCCTAGAAATTCCTGGGCACAAGTTTAATTCAAAAGTTAGTTGCCCTATCATGAAACCTCCTGTGCAAAAGTTTAATTCCAGTTACTTGTCTTATGTTAGAACCTCTTGTGTACAAGTTTAATTTCAGAGATACTTGCCTTACCCTAGAAGCTCATGTGCACAAGTTTAATTCCAGAGTTAGTTATCCTACACTAGAAGATCCTGTGCACAAGTTTAATTCCAGAGTTAGTTACCCTACACTACAAGCTCCTGTGCACAAGTTTAATTCCAGAGTTAGTTAACCTACACTCGAAGCTACTGTGCACAAGTTTAATTCCAGAGTTACTTTCCCTACACTAGAAGCTCCTGTTGCCAAGTTTAATTCAAGAGTTAATTGGCCTACCCTAGAATCTCCTCTATACAAGTTTAATTCCAGAGATACTTGCCCTACCCTAGAAGCTCATGTGCACAAGTTTAATTCCAGAGTTAGTTATCCTACACTAGAAGCTCATGTGCACAAGTTTTAATCCAGAGTTAGTTACCCTACACTAGAAGCTCCTGTGCAGAAGTTTAATTCCAGAGTTAGTTACCCTACACTAGCAGCTCCTAAGCACAAGTTTAATTCCAGAGTTTGTTACCCTAAACTAGAAGCTCATGTGCACAAGTTTAATTCCAGAGTTAGTTACCCTACACTAGAAGCTCATGTGCACAAGTTTAATTCCAGAGTTAGTTACCCTACACTAGAAGCTCATGTGCACAAGTTTATTTCCAGAGTTAGTTGCCCTACCTTAGAAGCTCCTGTGCACAAGTTTAATTCAAGAGTAAGTTGCCCTACCCTGGTGATCGTGTGCACAAGTTCAATTCAAGAGTTAGTTGCCTTACCCTAGAACCTGCTGTGCACAAGTTTAATTAAAGAGTTAGTTGACCTACCATTAAATTTCTTATGCAGAAGTTCAATTCTAGAGTTAGTTGGCTCACCCTTTAACATCTTGTGTAGAAGTATAATTCTAGAGTTAGTTGGCTCACCCTTTAACATCTTGTGTAAAAGTTTAATTCCAGAGCTAGTTACCCTGCCCTAGAATCTCCATGCACAAGTTTAATTCCAGAGCTAGTTACCCTACCCTAGAATCTCTATGCACAAGTTTAATTCCAGAGATAGTTACCCTACCCTAGAATCTCCATGCACAAGTTTAATTCCAGAGCTAGTTACCCTACCCTAAAATCTCCATGCACAAGTTTAATTCCAGAGCTAGTTACCCTACCCTAGAACCTCCATGCACAAGTTTAATTCCAGAGCTAGTTACCCTACCCTAGAATCTCCATGCACAAGTTTAATTCCAGAGCTAGTTACCCTACCCTAGAATCTCCTTGCACCAGTTTAATTCCAGAGTTACTTACCGTACACTAGAAGCTCATGTGCACAAGTTTAATTCAAGAGTTAGTTACCCTACCCTAGAAACTACTGTGCAAAAGTGTAATTCCAGAGTTAGTTGCCCTACCCTAGAAGTTCGTGTTCACAAGTTTAATTCAAGAGTTAAATGTCTTACCCTAGAACCTCCTGTGCACTTTAATTTCAGAATTAATTACCCTACCCTAGAAGTTCCTGTGCACAAGTTTAATTCCAGAGTTAGTTACCCTACACTAAAAGCTCCTGTGCACAAGTTTAATTCCAGAGTTACTTACACTACACTAGAACTCCTATGCACAAGTTTAATTCCAGAGTTAGTTACCCTACCTAGAAGCTGCTGTGAACAAGTTTACTTCAACAGTTAATTGGCATACCCTAGAAGCTCCTGTGTACAAGTTCAATTCCAGAGTTAGTTACCCTACCCTATAAGATCCTGTGCACAAGTTTAATTCCAGAGTTATTTACCCTACACTAGAAGCTCCTGTGCACAAGTTTTATTCCAGAGATACTTGCCCTACCCTAGAAGCTCCTGTGCCAAGTTTAATTCAAGAGTTAATTGGCCTACCCTAGAATCTCCTATTAGTTAGTTACCCTACACTAGAAACTCCTGTGCACTTTAATTTCAGAGGTAATTACCCTACCCTAGAAGTTCTTGTGCACAAGTTTAATTCCAGAGTTAGTTACCCTACACTAGAAGACCAAGTGCACAAGTTTAATTCAAGAGTTAGTTATCCTACACTAGAAGCTCCTGTGCACAAGTTTATTTCCAGAGTTAGTTATCCTACACTAGAAGCTCCTGTGCACAAGTTTATTTCCAGAGTTAGTTATCCTACACTAGAAGCTCCTGTGCACAAGTTTATTTCCAGAGTTAGTTATCCTACACTAGAAGCTTTTGTGCACAAGTTTATTTCCAGAGTTAGTTACCTTATACACGAAGCTCCTGTGCACAAGTTTAATTCCAGAGTTAGTTACCCTACACTAGAAGCTCCTATGCACAAGTTTAATTCCAGAGTTTGTTACCCTACACTAGAAGCTCATGTGCACAAGTTTAATTCCAGAGTTAGTTACCCTACACTAGAAGCTCCTGTGCACAAGTTTATTTCCAGAGTTAGTTACCTTATACACGAAGCTCCTGTGCACAAGTTTTATTCCAGAGTTAGTTACCCTACACTAGAAGCTCCTGTGCACAAGTTTAATTCCAGAGTTAGTTACCCTACACTAGAAGCTCTTATGCACAAGTTTAATTCCAGAGTTAATTACCCTACCCTAGAAGCTGCTGTGAACAAGTTTACTTCAACAGTTAGTTGCCCTACCCTAGAAGCTCCTGTGCACAAGTTTAATTCAAGAGTTAATTGGCCTACCCTAGAATCTCCTCTGTACAAGTTTAATTCCAGAAATACTTGCCCTACCCTAGAAGCTCATGTGCACAAGTTTTAATCCAGAGTTAGTTACCCTACACTAGAAGCTCCTGTGAAGAAGTTTAATTCCAGAGTTAGTTATCCTGAACTAGAAGCTCCTGTGCACAAGTTTAATTCCAGAGATACTTGCCCTACCCTAGAAGCTCATGTGCACAAGTTTAATTCCAGAGTTAGTTACCCTACACTAGAAGCTCCTGTGCAGAAGTTTAATTCCAGAGTTAGTTACCCTACACTAGAAGCTCCTATGCACAAGTTTAATTCCAGAGTTAATTACCCTACCCTAGAAGCTGCTGTGAACAAGTTTACTTCAACAGTTAGTTGCCCTACCCTAGAAGCTCCTGTGCACAAGTTTAATTCAAGAGTTAATTGGCCTACCCTAGAATCTCCTCTGTACAAGTTTAATTCCAGAAATACTTGCCCTACCCTAGAAGCTCATGTGCACAAGTTTAATTCCAGAGTTAGTTATCCTACACTAGAAGCTCTTGTGCACAAGTTTAATCCAGAGTTAGTTACCCTACACTAGAAGCTCCTGTGCACAAGTTTAATTCCAGAGTTAGTTACCCTACACTAGAAGCTCCTGTGCACAAGTTTAATTCCAGAGATACTTGCCCTACCCTAGAAGCTCATGTGCACAAGTTTAATTCAAGAGTTAGTTATCCTACACTAGAAGCTCCTGTGCACAAGTTTATTTCCAGAGTTAGTTATCCTACCCTAGAATCTCCTGTGCACAAGTTTAATTCCAGAGATACTTGCCCTACCCTAGAAGCTCATGTGCACAAGTTTAATTCCAGAGTTAGTTATCCTACACTAGAAGCTCGTGTGCACAAGTTTTAATCCAGAGTTAGTTACCCTACACTAGAAGCTCCTGTGCACAAGTTTATTTCCAGAGTTAGTTACCTTATACACGAAGCTCCTATGCACAAGTTTAATTCCAGAGTTAATTACCCTACCCTAGAAGCTCATGTGCACAAGTTTAATTGAAGAGTTAGTTATCCTACACTAGAAGCTCCTGTGCACAAGTTTATTTCCAGAGTTAGTTACCCTACCCTAGAAGCTCCTGTGCACAAGTTTAATTCCAGAGTTAGTTACCCTACACTAGAAGCTCATGTGCACAAGTTTAATTCCAGAGTTAGTTACCCTACACTAGAAGCTCCTATGCACAAGTTTAATTCCAGAGTTAGTTACCCTACACTAGAAGCTCATGTGCACAAGTTTAATTCCAGAGTTAGTTACCCTACACTAGAAGCTCCTGTGCACAAGTTTATTTCCAGAGTTAGTTACCTTATACACGAAGCTCCTGTGCACAAGTTTTATTCCAGAGTTAGTTACCCTACACTAGAAGCTCCTGTGCAGAAGTTTAATTCCAGAGTTAGTTACCCTACACTAGAAGCTCCTGTGCACAAGTTTAATTCCAGAGTTAGTTACCCTACCCTAGAAGCTCCTGTGCACAAGTTTAATTCAAGAGTTAGTTGCCCTACCCTAGAAGCTCCTGTGTACAAGTTTAATTCAAGAGTTAATTGGCCTACCCTAGAATCTCCTCTGCACAAGTTTAATTCCAGAGTTAGTTGCCCTACCCTAGAAGCTCATGTGCACAAGTTTAATTCCAGAGTTAGTTACCCTACACTAGAAGCTCCTGTGCACAAGTTTAATTCCAGAGTTAGTTATCCTAAACTAGAAGCTCCTGTGCACAAGTTTAATTCCAAAGATACTTGCCCTACCCTAGAAGCTCATGTGCACAAGTTTAATTCCAGAGTTAGTTACCCTACACTAGAAGCTCCTGTGCAGAAGTTTAATTCCAGAGTTAGTTACCCTACACTAGAAGCTCCTATGCACAAGTTTAATTCCAGAGTTAATTACCCTACCCTAGAAGCTGCTGTGAACAAGTTTACTTCAACAGTTAGTTGCCCTACCCTAGAAGCTCCTGTGCACAAGTTTAATTCAAGAGTTAATTGGCCTACCCTAGAATCTCCTCTGTACAAGTTTAATTCCAGAAATACTTGCCCTACCCTAGAAGCTCATGTGCACAAGTTTAATTCCAGAGTCAGTTATCCTACACTAGAAGCTCATGTGCACAAGTTTTAATCCAGAGTTAGTTACCCTACACTAGAAGCTCCTGTGCAGAATTTTAATTCCAGAGTTAGTTACCCTACACTAGAAGCTCCTGTGCATAAGTTTAATTCCAGAGATACTTGCCCTACCCTAGAAGCTCATGTGCACAAGTTTAATTCAAGAGTTAGTTATCCTACACTAGAAGCTCCTGTGCACAAGTTTATTTCCAGAGTTAGTTATCCTACCCTAGAATCTCCTCTGTACAAGTTTAATTCCAGAAATACTTGCCCTACCATAGAAGCTCATGTGCACAAGTTTAATTCCAGAGTTAGTTATCCTACACTAGAAGCTCGTGTGCAGAAGTTTAATTCCAGAGTTAGTTACCCTACACTAGAAGCTCCTGTGCACAAGTTTATTTCCAGAGTTAGTTACTTTATACACGAAGCTCCTGTGCACAAGTTTAATTCCAGAGTTAATTACCCTACCCTAGAAGCTCATGTGCACAAGTTTAATTCCAGAGTTAGTTACCCTACACTAGAAGCTCCTGTGCACAAGTTTAATTCCAGAGTTAGTTACCCTACACTAGAAGCTCCTGTGCACAAGTTTAATTCCAGAGTTAGTTACCTATACTAGAAGCTCCTGTGCACAAGTTTAATTCCAGAGTTAGTTACCCTACACTAGAAGCTCCTGTGCACAAGTTTAATTCCAGAGTTAGTTACCCTACACTAGAAGCTCATGTGCACAAGTTTAATTCCAGAGTTATTTACCCTACACTAGAAGCTCCTGTGCACAAGTTTTATTCCAGAGATACTTGCCCTACCCTAGAAGCTCATGTGCACAAGTTTAATTCAAGAGTTAGTTATCCTACACTAGAAGCTCCTGTGCACAAGTTTATTTCCAGAGTTAGTTATCCTACACTAGAAGCTCCTGTGCACAAGTTTATTTCCAGAGTTAGTTACCTTATATACGAAGCTCCTGTGCACAAGTTTTATTCCAGAGTTAGTTACCCTACACTAGAAGTTCCTGTGCACAAGTTTAATTCCAGAGTTACTTACCCTACACTAGAAGCTCCTGTGGCCAAGTTTAATTCAAGAGTTAATTGGCCTACCCTAGAATCTCCTCTGTACAAGTTTAATTCCAGAAATACTTGCCCTACCCTAGAAGCTCATGTGCACAAGTTTAATTCCAGAGTTAGTTATCCTACACTAGAAGCTCATGTGCACAAGTTTTAATCCAGAGTTAGTTACCCTACACTAGAAGCTCCTGTGTCCAAGTTTAATTCAAGAGTTAATTGGCCTACCCTAGAATCTCCTGTGCACAAGTTTAATTCCAGAGTTAGTTACCCTACACTAGAAGCTCCTGTGCACAAGTTTAATTCCAGAGTTAGTTACCCTACACTAGAAGCTCCTGTGCACAAGTTTAATTCCAGAGTTAGTTTCCTTACCCTACAAGATGCTGTGCACAAGTTTAATTCCAGAGATACTTGCCCTACCCTAGAAGCTCATGTGCACAAGTTTTAATCCAGAGTTAGTTACCCTACACTAGAAGCTACTGTGCACAAGTTTAATTCCAGAGTTACTTGCCCTACCCTAGAAGCTCATGTGCACAAGTTTAATTCAAGAGTTAGTTATCCTACACTAGAAGCTCCTGTGCACAAGTTTATTTCCAGAGTTAGTTATCCTACACTAGAAGCTCCTGTGCACAAGTTTATTTCCAGAGTTAGTTTTCCTACACTAGAAGCTCCTGTGCACAAGTTTATTTCCAGAGTTAGTTACCTTACACTAGAAGCTCCTGTGCACAAGTTTTATTCCAGAGTTAGTTACCCTACACTAGAAGCTCCTGTGAAGAAGTTTAATTCCAGAGTTAGTTATCCTAAACTAGAAGCTCCTGTGCACAAGTTTAATTCCAGAGATACTTGCCCTACCCTAGAAGCTCATGTGCACAAGTTTAATTCCAGAGTTAGTTACCCTACACTAGAAGCTCCTGTGCAGAAGTTTAATTCCAGAATTAGTTACCCTACACTAGAAGCTCCTATGCACAAGTTTAATTCCAGAGTTAATTACCCTACCCTAGAAGCTCCTGTGCACAAGTTTAATTCAAGAGTTAATTGGCCTACCCTAGAAGCTCCTCTGTGCACAAGTTTAATTCCAGAGTTACTTGCCCTACCCTAGAAGCTCCTGTGCACAAGTTTAATTCCAGAGTTAGTTATCCTACACTAGAAGCTCATGTGCACAAGTTTAATCCAGAGTTAGTTACCCTACACTAGAAGCTCCTGTGCACAAGTTTAATTCCAGAGTTAGTTACCCTACACTAGAAGCTCCTGTGCATAAGTTTAATTCCAGAGATACTTGCCCTACCCTAGAAGCTCATGTGCACAAGTTTAATTCAAGAGTTAGTTATCCTACCCTAGAATCTCCTCTGTACAAGTTTAATTCCAGAAATACTTGCCCTACCATAGAAGCTCATGTGCACAAGTTTAATTCCAGAGTTAGTTATCCTACACTAGAAGCTCGTGTGCACAAGTTTTAATCCAGAGTTAGTTACCCTACACTAGAAGCTCCTGTGCACAAGTTTAATTCCAGAGTTAGTTACCCTACACTAGAAGCTCCTGTGCACAAGTTTATTTCCAGAGTTAGTTACCTTATACACGAAGCTCCTATGCACAAGTTTAATTCCAGAGTTAATTACCCTACCCTAGAAGCTCATGTGCACAAGTTTAATTGAAGAGTTAGTTATCCTACACTAGAAGCTCCTGCGCACAAGTTTATTTCCAGAGTTAGTTATCCTACACTAGAAGCTCCTGTGCACAAGTTTTATTCCAGAGTTAGTTACCCTACACTAGAAGCTCATGTGCACAAGTTTTAATCCAGAGTTAGTTACCCTACACTAGAAGCTCCTATGCACAAGTTTAATTCCAGAGTTAGTTACTTTACACTCGAAGCTCATGTGCACAAGTTTAAATCCAGAGTTAGTTACCCTACACTAGAAGCTTCTGTGCAGAAGTTTAATTCCAGAGTTATTTACCCTACACTAGAAGCTCCTGTGCACAAGTTTTATTCCAGAGATACTTGCCCTACCCTAGAAGCTCATGTGCACAAGTTTAATTCAAGAGTTAGTTATCCTACACTAGAAGCTCCTGTGCACAAGTTTTATTCCAGAGTTAGTTACCCTACACTAGAAGCTCCTGTGCACAAGTTTAATTCCAGAGTTACTTACCCTACACTAGAAGCTCCTGTGGCCAAGTTTAATTCAAGAGTTAATTGGCCTACCCTAGAATCTCCTCTGTACAAGTTTAATTCCAGAAATACTTGCCCTACCCTAGAAGCTCATGTGCACAAGTTTAATTCAAGAGTCAGTTATCCTACACTAGAAGCTCATGTGCACAAGTTTTAATCCAGAGTTAGTTACCCTACACTAGAAGCTCCTGTGTCCAAGTTTAATTCAAGAGTTAATTGGCCTACCCTAGAATCTCCTGTGCACAAGTTTAATTCCAGAGTTAGTTACCCTACACTAGAAGCTCCTGTGCACAAGTTTAATTCCAGAGTTAGTTACCCTACACAAAAAGCTCCTATGCACAAGTTTAATTCCAGAGTTAGTTTCCTTACCCTACAAGATGCTGTAAATAAGTTTAATTCCAGAGATACTTGCCCTACCCTAGAAGCTCATGTGCACAAGTTTTAATCCAGAGTTAGTTACCCTACACTAGAAGCTCGTGTGCAGAATTTTAATTCCAGAGTTAGTTACCCTACACTAGAAGCTACTGTGCACAAGTTTAATTCCAGAGATACTTGCCCTACCCTAGAAGCTCATGTGCACAAGTTTAATTCAAGAGTTAGTTATCCTACACTAGAAGCTCCTGTGCACAAGTTTATTTCCAGAGTTAGTTATCCTACACTAGAAGCTCCTGTGCACAAGTTTATTTCCAGAGTTAGTTATCCTACACTAGAAGCTCCTGTGCACAAGTTTATTTCCAGAGTTAGTTACCTTATACACGAAGCTCCTGTGCACAAGTTTAATTCCAGAGTTAGTTACCCTACACTAGAAGCTCCTGTGCAGAAGTTTAATTCCAGAGTTAGTTACCCTACACTAGAAGCTCCTGCACTGCACAAGTTTAATTCCAGAGTTAATTACCCTACCCTAGAAGCTGCTGTGAACAAGTTTACTTCAACAGTTAGTTGCCCTACCCTAGAAGCTCCTGTGCACAAGTTTAATTCAAGAGTTAATTGGCCTACCCTAGAATCTCCTCTGTACAAGTTTAATTCCAGAATCAGTTATCCTACACTAGAAGCTCATGTGCACAAGTTTTAATCCAGAGTTAGTTACCCTACACTAGAAGCTCCTGTGCAGAATTTTAATTCCAGAGTTAGTTACCCTACACTAGAAGCTCCTGTGCACAAGTTTAATTCCAGAGTTACTTGCCCTACACTAGAAGCTCCTGTGCACAAGTTTAATTCAAGAGTTAGTTATCCTACACTAGAAGCTCCTGTGCACAAGTTTATTTCCAGAGTTAGTTATCCTACACTAGAAGCTCCTGTGCACAAGTTTATTTCCAGAGTTAGTTATCCTACACTAGAAGCTCCTGTGCACAAGTTTATTTCCAGAGTTAGTTACCTTACTACGAAGCTCCTGTGCACAAGTTTTATTCCAGAGTTAGTTACCCTACACTAGAAGCTCCTGTGCACAAGTTTAATTCCAGAGTTAGTTACCCTACACTAGAAGCTCCTATGCACAAGTTTAATTCCAGAGTTAGTTACCCTACCCTAGAAGCTCCTGTGAAGAAGTTTACTTCAACAGTTAGTTGCCCTACCCTAGAAGCTCCTGTATACAAGTTTAATTCCAGAAATACTTGCCCTACCATAGAAGCTCATGTGCACAAGTTTAATTCCAGAGTTAGTTATCCTACACTAGAAGCTCATGTGCACAAGTTTTAATCCAGAGTTAGTTACCCTACACTAGAAGCTCCTGTGCAGAAGTTTAATTCCAGAGTTAGTTACCCTACACTAGAAGCTCCTGTGCACAAGTTTAATTCCAGAGTTAGTTACCTACACTAGAAGCTCCTGTGCACAAGTTTAATTCCAGAGTTAGTTACCCTACACTAGAAGCTCTTGTGCACAAGTTTAATACCTGAGTTAGTTACCCTACACAAGAAGCTCCTATGCACAAGTTTAATTCCAGAGTTAATTACCCTACCCTAGAAGCTCATGTGCACAAGTTTAATTCAAGAGTTAGTTATCCTACACTAGAAGCTCCTGTGCACAAGTTTAATTCCAGAGTTAGTTATCCCTACACTAGAAGCTCCTGTGCACAAGTTTAATTCCAGAGTTAGTTACCTTATATAGAAGCTCCTGTGCACAAGTTTAATTCCAGAGTTAGTTACCCTACACTAGAAGCTCATGTGCACAAGTTTAATTCCAGAGTTAGTTACCCTACACTAGAAACTCCTGTGCAAGTTTAATTTCAGAGTTAGTTACCCTACCCTAGAAGCTCTTGTGCACAAGTTTAATTCCAGAGTTAGTTACCCTACCTAGAAGACCATGTGCACAAGTTTAATTCCAGAGTTAGTTACCCTACACTAGAAGCTCCATGCACAAGTTTAATTCCAGAGTTAGTTACCCTACACTAGAAGCTCCTGTGCACAAGTTTAATTCCAGAGTTAGTTACCCTACACTAGAAGCTCCTGTGCACAAGTTTAATTCCAGAGTTAGTTGCCCTACCCTAGAAGCTCATGTGCACAAGTTTAATTCAAGAGTTAGTTACCCTACACTAGAAGCTCCTGTGCACAAGTTTATTTCCAGAGTTAGTTATCCCTACACTAGAAGCTCCTGTGCACAAGTTTAATTCCAGAGTTAGTTACCTATACTAGAAGCTCCTGTGCACAAGTTTTATTCCAGAGTTAGTTACCCTACACTAGAAGCTCCTGTGCACAAGTTTCCAGAGTTATTCCAGAGTTAGTTACCTTATATAGAAGCTCCTGTGCACAAGTTTATTCCAGAGTTAGTTATCCCTACACTAGAAGCTCCTGTGCACAAGTTTAATTCCAGAGTTAGTTACCTTACACTAGAAGCTCCTGTGCACAAGTTTTAATTCCAGAGTTAGTTACCCTACACTAGAAGCTCCTGTGCACAAGTTTAATTCCAGAGTTAGTTACCCTACACTAGAAGCTCCTGTGCACAAGTTTAATTCCAGAGTTAGTTACCCTACACTAGAAGCTCCTGTGCACAAGTTTAATTCCAGAGTTAGTTACCCTACCCTAGAAGCTGCTGTGCACAAGTTTAATTCAGAGTTAGTTGCCCTACCCTAGAAGCTCCTGTGCACAAGTTTAATTCCAGAGTTAGTTGGCCTACCCTAGAATCTCCTCTGTACAAGTTTAATTCCAGAGTTACTTGCCCTACCCTAGAAGCTCATGTGCACAAGTTTAATTCCAGAGTTAGTTACCCTACACTAGAAGCTCCTGTGCACAAGTTTAATTCCAGAGTTAGTTATCCTACACTAGAAGCTCCTGTGCACAAGTTTAATTCCAGAGTTACTTGCCCTACCCTAGAAGCTCCTGTGCACAAGTTTAATTCCAGAGTTAGTTACCCTACACTAGAAGCTCCTGTGCACAAGTTTAATTCCAGAGTTAGTTACCCTACACTAGAAGCTCCTGTGCACAAGTTTAATTCCAGAGTTAGTTACCCTACCCTAGAAGCTCCTGTGCACAAGTTTAATTCAAGAGTTAGTTGCCCTACCCTAGAAGCTCCTGTGCACAAGTTTAATTCAAGAGTTAGTGGCCTACCCTAGAAGCTCCTGTGCACAAGTTTAATTCCAGAGTTAGTTATCCTACACTAGAAGCTCATGTGCACAAGTTTAATCCAGAGTTAGTTACCCTACACTAGAAGCTCCTGTGCACAAGTTTAATTCCAGAGTTAGTTACCCTACACTAGAAGCTCCTGTGCACAAGTTTAATTCCAGAGTTAGTTGCCCTACCCTAGAAGCTCATGTGCACAAGTTTAATTCAAGAGTTAGTTATCCTACACTAGAAGCTCCTGTGCACAAGTTTATTTCCAGAGTTAGTTATCCTACACTAGAAGCTCCTGTGCACAAGTTTATTTCCAGAGTTAGTTACCTTACACTAGAAGCTCCTGTGCACAAGTTTTATTCCAGAGTTAGTTACCCTACACTAGAAGCTCCTGTGCACAAGTTTAATTCCAGAGTTAGTTACCCTACACTAGAAGCTCCTGTGCACAAGTTTAATTCCAGAGTTAATTACCCTACCCTAGAAGCTGCTGTGAACAAGTTTACTTCAACAGTTAGTTGCCCTACCCTAGAAGCTCCTGTATACAAGTTTAATTCAAGAGTTAATTGGCCTACCCTAGAATCTCCTCTGTACAAGTTTAATTCCAGAAATACTTGCCCTACCATAGAAGCTCATGTGCACAAGTTTAATTCCAGAGTTAGTTATCCTACACTAGAAGCTCGTGTGCACAAGTTTTAATCCAGAGTTAGTTACCCTACACTAGAAGCTCCTGTGCACAAGTTTAATTCCAGAGTTAGTTACCCTACACTAGAAGCTTTTGTGCACAAGTTTATTTCCAGAGTTAGTTACCCTATACTAGAAGCTCCTGTGCACAAGTTTAATTCCAGAGTTAGTTACCCTACACTAGAAGCTCCTGTGCACAAGTTTAATTCCAGAGTTAGTTACCCTACACTAGAAGCTCCTGTGCACAAGTTTAATTCCAGAGTTAGTTACCCTACCCTAGAAGCTCATGTGCACAAGTTTAATTGAAGAGTTAGTTATCCCTACACTAGAAGCTCCTGTGCACAAGTTTAATTCCAGAGTTAGTTATCCTACACTAGAAGCTCCTGTGCACAAGTTTATTTCCAGAGTTAGTTACCTTATATACGAAGCTCCTGTGCACAAGTTTTATTCCAGAGTTAGTTACCCTACACTAGAAGCTCATGTGCACAAATTTTAATCCAGAGTTAGTTACCCTACACTAGAAACTCCTGTGCACAAGTTTAATTTCAGAGTTAGTTACCCTACCCTAGAAGCTCTTGTGCACAAGTTTAATTCCAGAGTTAGTTACCCTACACTAGAAGACCATGTGCACAAATTTAAATCAAGAGTTAGTTACCCTACACTAGAAGCTCCTATGCACAAGTTTAATTCCAGAGTTAGTTACCCTACACTAGAAGCTCCTGTGCACAAGTTTAATTCCAGAGTTAGTTACCCTACACTAGAAGCTCCTGTGCACAAGTTTAATTCCAGAGATACTTGCCCTACCCTAGAAGCTCATGTGCACAAGTTTAATTCAAGAGTTAGTTATCCTACACTAGAAGCTCCTGTGCACAAGTTTATTTCCAGAGTTAGTTATCCTACACTAGAAGCTCCTGTGCACAAGTTTATTTCCAGAGTTAGTTACCTTATACACGAAGCTCCTGTGCACAAGTTTTATTCCAGAGTTAGTTACCCTACACTAGAAGCTCCTGTGCACAAGTTTATTTCCAGAGTTAGTTACCTTATATACTAGAAGCTCCTGTGCACAAGTTTAATTCCAGAGTTAGTTACCCTACACTAGAAGCTCCTGTGCACAAGTTTAATTCCAGAGTTAGTTACCCTACACTAGAAGCTCCTGTGCACAAGTTTAATTCAAGAGTTAGTTGGCCTACCCTAGAATCTCCTGTGCACAAGTTTAATTCCAGAGTTAGTTGCCCTACCCTAGAAGCTCATGTGCACAAGTTTAATTCCAGAGTTAGTTATCCTACACTAGAAGCTCATGTGCACAAGTTTAATTCCAGAGTTAGTTACCCTACACTAGAAGCTCCTGTGCACAAGTTTAATTCCAGAGTTAGTTACCCTACACTAGAAGCTCCTGTGCACAAGTTTATTTCCAGAGTTAGTTACCTTATACACGAAGCTCCTGTGCACAAGTTTAATTCCAGAGTTAGTTACCCTACCCTAGAAGCTCATGTGCACAAGTTTAATTCCAGAGTTAGTTATCCTACACTAGAAGCTCCTGTGCACAAGTTTATTTCCAGAGTTAGTTATCCTACACTAGAAGCTCCTGTGCACAAGTTTATTTCCAGAGTTAGTTACCTTACACTAGAAGCTCCTGTGCACAAGTTTAATTCCAGAGTTAGTTACCCTACACTAGAAGCTCATGTGCACAAGTTTTAATCCAGAGTTAGTTACCCTACACTAGAAGCTCCTATGCACAAGTTTAATTCCAGAGTTAGTTACTTTACACTCGAAGCTCATGTGCACAAGTTTAAATCCAGAGTTAGTTACCCTACACTAGAAGCTCCTGTGCACAAGTTTAATTCCAGAGTTAGTTACCCTACACTAGAAGCTCCTGTGCACAAGTTTTATTCCAGAGATACTTGCCCTACCCTAGAAGCTCATGTGCACAAGTTTAATTCAAGAGTTAGTTATCCTACACTAGAAGCTCCTGTGCACAAGTTTTATTCCAGAGTTAGTTACCCTACACTAGAAGCTCCTGTGCACAAGTTTAATTCCAGAGTTACTTACCCTACACTAGAAGCTCCTGTGGCCAAGTTTAATTCAAGAGTTAGTTGGCCTACCCTAGAATCTCCTGTGCACAAGTTTAATTCCAGAACTTGCCCTACCCTAGAAGCTCATGTGCACAAGTTTAATTCAAGAGTTAGTTATCCCTACACTAGAAGCTCATGTGCACAAGTTTAAATCCAGAGTTAGTTACCCTACACTAGAAGCTCCTGTGCACAAGTTTAATTCAAGAGTTAGTTGGCCTACCCTAGAAGCTCCTGTGCACAAGTTTAATTCAAGAGTTAGTTACCCTACCCTAGAAGCTCCTGTGCACAAGTTTAATTCCAGAGTTAGTTACCCTACACTAGAAGCTCCTGTGCACAAGTTTAATTCCAGAGTTAGTTACCCTACACAAAAGCTCCTATGCACAAGTTTAATTCCAGAGTTAGTTTCCTTACCCTACAAGATGCTGTAAATAAGTTTAATTCCAGAGATACTTGCCCTACCCTAGAAGCTCATGTGCACAAGTTTAATCCAGAGTTAGTTACCCTACACTAGAAGCTCGTGTGCAGAATTTTAATTCCAGAGTTAGTTACCCTACACTAGAAGCTACTGTGCACAAGTTTAATTCCAGAGATACTTGCCCTACCCTAGAAGCTCATGTGCACAAGTTTAATTCAAGAGTTAGTTATCCTACACTAGAAGCTCCTGTGCACAAGTTTATTTCCAGAGTTAGTTATCCTACACTAGAAGCTCCTGTGCACAAGTTTATTTCCAGAGTTAGTTATCCTACACTAGAAGCTCCTGTGCACAAGTTTATTTCCAGAGTTAGTTACCTTATACACGAAGCTCCTGTGCACAAGTTTTATTCCAGAGTTAGTTACCCTACACTAGAAGCTCCTGTGCAGAAGTTTAATTCCAGAGTTAGTTACCCTACACTAGAAGCTCCTGTGCAGAAGTTTAATTCCAGAGTTAGTTACCCTACACTAGAAGCTCCTATGCACAAGTTTAATTCCAGAGTTAATTACCCTACCCTAGAAGCTGCTGTGAACAAGTTTACTTCAACAGTTAGTTGCCCTACCCTAGAAGCTCCTGTGCACAAGTTTAATTCAAGAGTTAATTGGCCTACCCTAGAATCTCCTCTGTACAAGTTTAATTCCAGAAATACTTGCCCTACCCTAGAAGCTCATGTGCACAAGTTTTAATCCAGAGTTAGTTACCCTACACTAGAAGCTCCTGTGAAGAAGTATAATTCCAGAGTTAGTTATCCTACACTAGAAGCTCCTGTGCACAAGTTTAATTCCAGAGATACTTGCCCTACCCTAGAAGCTCATGTGCCCTACCCTAGAAGCTCATGTGCACAAGTTTAATTCCAGAGTTAGTTACCCTACACTAGAAGCTCCTGTGCACAAGTTTAATTCCAGAGTTAGTTACCCTACACTAGAAGCTCCTGTGCACAAGTTTAATTCCAGAGTTAGTTACCCTACCCTAGAAGCTGCTGTGAACAAGTTTACTTCAACAGAGTTAGTTGCCCTACCCTAGAAGCTCCTGTGCACAAGTTTAATTCAAGAGTTAGTTGGCCTACCCTAGAATCTCCTCTGCACAAGTTTAATTCCAGAATTAGTTATCCCTACACTAGAAGCTCATGTGCACAAGTTTAATCCAGAGTTAGTTACCCTACACTAGAAGCTCCTGTGCAGAATTTTAATTCCAGAGTTAGTTACCCTACACTAGAAGCTCCTGTGCACAAGTTTAATTCCAGAGATACTTGCCCTACCCTAGAAGCTCATGTGCACAAGTTTAATTCCAGAGTTAGTTATCCTACACTAGAAGCTCGTGTGCACAAGTTTTAATCCAGAGTTAGTTACCCTACACTAGAAGCTCCTGTGCAGAAGTTTAATTCCAGAGTTAGTTACCCTACACTAGAAGCTTTGTGCACAAGTTTATTTCCAGAGTTAGTTACCTTATACACGAAGCTCCTGTGCACAAGTTTAATTCCAGAGTTAGTTACCCTACACTAGAAGCTCCTGTGCACAAGTTTAATTCCAGAGTTAGTTACCCTACACTAGAAGCTCCTATGCACAAGTTTAATTCCAGAGTTAATTACCCTACCCTAGAAGCTCATGTGCACAAGTTTAATTGAAGAGTTAGTTATCCTACACTAGAAGCTCCTGCGCACAAGTTTATTTCCAGAGTTAGTTATCCTACACTAGAAGCTCCTGTGCACAAGTTTATTTCCAGAGTTAGTTACCTTATATACGAAGCTCCTGTGCACAAGTTTTATTCCAGAGTTAGTTACCCTACACTAGAAGCTCATGTGCACAAATTTTAATCCAGAGTTAGTTACCCTACACTAGAAACTCCTGTGCACTTTAATTTCAGAGTTAATTACCCTACCCTAGAAGTTCTTGTGCACAAGTTTAATTCCAGAGTTAGTTACCCTACATTAGAAGACCATGTGCACAAATTCAAATCAAGAGTTAGTTACCCTACACTAGAAGCTCCTATGCACAAGTTTAATTCCAGAGTTAGTTACCCTACACTAGAAGCTCATGTGCACAAGTTTAATTCCAGAGTTAGTTACCCTACACTAGAATCTCATGTGCACAAGTTTATTTCCAGAGTTAGTTGCCCTACCTTAGAAGCTCCTGTGCACAAGTTTAATTCAAGATTAAGTTGCTCTACCCTGGTGATCGTGTGCACAAGTTCAATTCAAGAGTTAGTTGCCTTACCCTAGAACCTCCTGTGCACAAGTTTAATTCAAGAGTTAGTTGACCTACCATTAAATTTCTTGTGCAGAAGTTCAATTCTAGAGTTAGTTGGCTCACCCTTTAACATCTTTTGTAGAAGTATAATTCTAGAGTTAGTTGGCTCACCCTTTAACATCTTGTGTAAAAGTTTAATTCCAGAGCTAGTTACCCTGCCCTAGAATCTCCATGCACAAGTTTAATTCCAGAGCTAGTTACCCTACCCTAGAATCTCCATGCACAAGTTTAATTCCAGAGCTAGTTACCCTACCCTAGAATCTCCATGCACAAGTTTAATTCCAGAGCTAGTTACCCTACCCTAGAATCTCCATGCACAAGTTTAATTCTAGAGCTAGTTACCCTACCCTAGAATCTCCATGCACAAGTTTAATTCCAGAGCTAGTTACCCTACCCTAGAATCTCCTTGCACCAGTTTAATTCCAGAGTTACTTACCGTACACTAGAAGCTCATGTGCACAAGTTTAATTGAAGAGTTAGTTGCCTTACACTAGAACCACTTGTGCACAAGTTTAATTGCAGAGTTAGTTGCCTTTCCCTAGATCCTCCTGTGCACAAGTATAATTCAAGAGTTAGTTATCCTACCCTAGAAGTTCCTGTGCCCAAGTTTAATTCAATAGTTAAATGTCTTACCCTAGAACCTCCTGTGCACTTTAATTTCAGAATTAATTACCCTACCCTAGAAGTTCCTGTGCACAAGTTTAATTCCAGAGTTAGTTACCCTACACTAAAAGCTCCTGTGCACAAGTTTAATTCCAGAGTTACTTACACTACACTAGAACTCCTATGCACAAGTTTAATTCCAGAGTTAGTTACCCTACCTAGAAGCTGCTGTGAACAAGTTTACTTCAACAGTTAATTGGCATACCCTAGAAGCTCCTGTGTACAAGTTCAATTCCAGAGTTAGTTACCCTACCCTATAAGATCCTGTGCACAAGTTTAATTCAAAAGTTAGTTGACCTACTATGAATCCTCCTGTGCAAAAGTTTAATTCCACTTACTTGCCTTATCCTAGAAGCTCATGTGCACAAGTTTAATTCCAGAGTTAGATATCCTACACAAGAAGCTCATGTGCACAAGTTTTATTCCAGATTTATTTACCATACACTAGAAGCTCCTGTGCACAAGTTTAATTCCATAGTTACCCTACACTAGAAGACCATGTGCACAAGTTTAATTACAGAGTTAGTTACCCTACACTAGAAGACCATGTGCACAAGTTTAATTCTAGAGTTAGTTGCCCTACCCTAGAAGCTCCTGTGCACAAGTTTAATTCAAGAGTTAGTTGCCCTACCCTAGTAGCTCCTGTTACAAGATTTATTCCAGACTTAGTTGCCCTACCCTAGTAGCTCCTGTTACAAGATTTATTCCAGACTTAGTTGCCTAACCCTAGAACAAAATGTGCACAAGTTTAATTGAAGAGTAAGTTGCCCTACCCTCGTAGCTCCTGTGCACGAGATTTATTCCAGACTTAGTTGCCTAACCCTAGAACCGAATGTGCACAAGTTTAATTCCAGAATTAGTTTCCCTACCCTCGAAGCTCCCGTGCACAAGTTTACTTCAAGTTAGTTGTCCTACCCTCGAAGCTCCCGTGCACAAATTTACTTCAAGTTAGTTGTCTTACCCTAGAAGCTACTGTGCACTAGTTTAATTCCAGAGTTAGTTGCCATATACTAGAAGCTAACTCCAAAAGTTTAATTCCAGAGTTACTTGCCCTACCCTATAAGATCCTGTGCACAAGTTTAATTCAAAAGTTAGTTGACCTACTATGAATCCTCCTGTGCAAAAGTTTAATTCCAGAGATACTTGCCTTACCCTAGAAGCTCATGTGCACAAGTTTAATTCCAGAGTTAGATATCCTACACAAGAAGCTCATGTGCACAAGTTTTATTCCAGATTTATTTACCATACACTAGAAGCTCCTGTGCACAAGTTTAATTCCATAGTTACCCTACACTAGAAGACCATGTGCACAAGTTTAATTCCAGAGTTAGTTGCCCTACACTAGAAGACCATGTGCACAAGTTTAATTCCAGAGTTAGTTGCCCTACCCTAGAAGCTCCTGTGCACAAGTTTAATTCAAGAGTTAGTTGCCCTACCCTAGTAGCTCCTGTTACAAAATTTATTCCAGACTTAGTTGCCCTACCCTGTAGCTCCTGTTACAAGATTTATTCCAGACTTAGTTGCCTAACCCTAGAACCAAATGTGCACAAGTTTAATTGAAGAGTAAGTTGCCCTACCCTCGTAGCTCCTGTGCACGAGATTTATTCCAGACTTAGTTGCCTAACCCTAGAACCGAATGTGCACAAGTTTAATTCCAGAATTAGTTTCCCTACCCTCGAAACTCCCGTGCACAAGTTTACTTCAAGTTAGTTGTCCTACCCTCGAAGCTCCCGTGCACAAGTTTACTTCAAGTTAGTTGTCTTACCCTAGAAGCTCCTGTGCACTAGTTTAATTCCAGAGTTAGTTGCCATATACTAGAAGCTAACTCCAAAAGTTTAATTACAGAGTTACTTGCCCTACCCTAGAAGATCCTGTGCACAAGATTAATTCAAAAGTTAGTTGCCCTACCCTGAAACCTCCTGTGCAAAAGTTTAATTCCAGTTAATTGCCTTATCAAAGAACCTCTTGTATACAAATTTAATTTCAGAGAGACTGGAATTAAATTAAAAAGTTAATTTCTCTAACCTAAAAGCTCCTGTGCACAAGTTTAATTCAAGAGTTAGTTACCCTACCCTAGAAGCTCCTGTGCACAAGTTTAATTCAAGAGTTAGTTACCCTACCCTAGAAGCTCCTGTGCAAAAGTTTAATTCAAGAGTTACATGCCTTACCCTAGAAGTTCCTGTGCACAAGTTTAATTCAAGAATTAGTTGCCTTACCCTAGAACCTCTTGTGCACAAGTTTAATTCCAGTGTTAGTTGCCTTACCCAAGATCCTCCTGTGCACAAGTTTAATTTAAGAATTAGTTATCCTACCCTAGAAGCTCCTGTGCCCAAGTTTAATTCCACAGTTATTTACCCCACACTAGAAGCTCCTCTGCACAAGTTTAATTCCAGAGTTAGTTACCCTACACTAGAAGCTCCTATGCACAAGTTTAATTCCAGAGTTAGTTACCCTACACTAGAAGCTCCTATCCACAAGTTAAATTCCAGAGTTAGTTACCCTACACTAGAAGCTCATGTGCACAAGTTTAATTCCAGAGTTAGTTACCCTACACTAGAAGATCCTGTGCACAAGTTTAATTCAAGAATTAGTTATCTTACCCTAGAAGATCCTGTGTACAAGTTTCATTGAAGAGTTAGTTGCCCTACCCTAGAAGCTCCTGTGCACAAGTTTAATTCCAGAGTTAGTTACCCTACACTAGAAGCTCCTGTGCACAAGTTTAATTACAGAGTTAGTTACCTTACACTCGAAGCTCCTGTGCACAATTTTTAATCCAGAGTTAGTTGCCCTACCCTAGAAGCTTCTGTGCACAAGTTTAATTCAAGAGTTAGGTGCCCTACCCTAGAAACTCCTGTGCTCAAGATTTATTTCAGAGTTAGTTACCCTACCCTAGAATCTCCTTGCACCAGTTTATTTCCAGAGCTAGTTACCCTACCCTAGAATTTCCTTGCACAAGTTTAATTCAGGAGTTATTTGCTTTAACCTGGAAGGTTCATTGCACATATTTAATTCCAGAGTTAATTACCCTACACTAGAAGCTCATGTGCACAAGTTTAATTCCACAGTTAGTTACCCTACCCTAGAAGCTCATGTGCACAAGTATAATTCCAGAGTTTGTTTCCTTACCCTAGAGCCTACTGTGCACAAGTTTAATTCAAGAGTTAGTTACCCTACCCTACAAGCTTTTGTGCACAAGTTTAAATCAAGAGTTAGTTACCCTACCCTACAAGCTTTTGTGCTCAAGTTTAAATCAAGAGTTAGTTACCCTAATATAGAAGCTCCTGTGCACAAGTTTAATTCAAGAGATACGTGCCTTACCCTAGAAGCTCCTGTGCACAAGTTTAATTGAAGAATTAATTGCTTTACCCTAGAAGATCCTGTGCACAAGTTTCATTTAAGAGTTAGTTACCTTACCCTAGAAGCTACTGTGCAAAAGTTTAATTCCAGAGTTAAATACCCTACCCTAGAAGTTCCTGTGCACAAGTTTAATTCCAGACTTAATTACCCTACACTAGAAGCTCCTGTGCACAAGTTTAATTCCAGAGTAAGTTACCCTACACTAGAAGCTCCTGTGCACAAGTTTAATTCCAGAGTAAGTTACCCTACACTAGAAGCTCCTGTGCACAAGTTTAATTCCAGAGTTAGTTACCCTACAATAGAAGCTCCTGTGCACAAGTTTAATTCCAGAGTTAGTTACCCTACACAAAAAGCTCCTATGCACAAGTTTAATTCCAGAGTTAGTTTCCTTACCCTACAAGATGCTGTAAATAAGTTTAATTCCAGAGATACTTGCCCTACCCTAGAAGCTCATGTGCACAAGTTTTAATCCAGAGTTAGTTACCCTACACTAGAAGCTCGTGTGCAGAATTTTAATTCCAGAGTTAGTTACCCTACACTAGAAGCTACTGTGCACAAGTTTAATTCCAGAGATACTTGCCCTACCCTAGAAGCTCATGTGCACAAGTTTAATTCAAGAGTTAGTTATCCTACACTAGAAGCTCCTGTGCACAAGTTTATTTCCAGAGTTAGTTATCCTCCACTAGAAGCTCCTGTGCACAAGTTTATTTCCAGAGTTAGTTATCCTACACTAGAATCTCCTGTGCACAAGTTTATTTCCAGAGTTAGTTACCTTATACACGAAGCTCCTGTGCACAAGTTTTATTCCAGAGTTAGTTACCCTACACTAGAAGCTCCTGTGCAGAAGTTTAATTCCAGAGTTAGTTACCCTACACTAGAAGCTCCTGTGCAGAAGTTTAATTCCAGAGTTAGTTACCCTACACTAGAAGCTCCTATGCACAAGTTTAATTCCAGAGTTAATTACCCTACCCTAGAAGCTGCTGTGAACAAGTTTACTTCAACAGTTAGTTGCCCTACCCTAGAAGCTCCTGTGCACAAGTTTAATTCAAGAGTTAATTGGCCTACCCTAGAATCTCCTCTGTACAAGTTTAATTCCAGAAATACTTGCCCTACCCTAGAAGCTCATGTGCACAAGTTTAATTCCAGAGTCAGTTATCCTACACTAGAAGCTCATGTGCACAAGTTTTAATCCAGAGTTAGTTACCCTACACTAGAAGCTCCTGTGCAGAATTTTAATTCCAGAGTTAGTAACCCTACACTAGAAGCTCCTGTGCATAAGTTTAATTCCAGAGATACTTGCCCTACCCTAGAAGCTCATGTGCACAAGTTTAATTCAAGAGTTAGTTATCCTACACTAGAAGCTCCTGTGCACAAGTTTATTTCCAGAGTTAGTTATCCTACACTAGAAGCTCCTGTGCACAAGTTTTTTTCCAGAGTTAGTTACCTTATACACGAAGCTCCTGTGCACAAGTTTTATTCCATAGTTAGTTACCCTACACTAGAAGCTCCTGTGCAGAAGTTTAATTCCAGAGTTAGTTACCCTACACTAGAAGCTCCTGTGCAGAAGTTTAATTCCAGAGTTAGTTACCCTACACTAGAAGCTCCTGTGCACAAGTTTAATTCCAGAGTTAGTTACCCTACACTAGAAGCTCCTATGCACAAGTTTAATTCCAGAGTTAGTTACCCTACACTAGAAGCTCCTATGCACAAGTTTAATTCCAGAGTTAGTTACCCTACACTAGAAGATCCTGTGCACAAGTTTAATTCAAAAGTTAGTTGCCCTACCCTGAAACCTCCTGTGCAAAAGTTTAATTCCAGTTAGTTGCCCTACCGTAGAAACTCGTGTGCACATGTTTAATTCAAGTTAATTGGCCTATCCTAGGAGCTCATGTGCACAAGTTTAATTCCAGAGTTAGTTATCCTACAGTAGAAGCTCCTGTGCACAAGTTTAATTCCAGAGTTAGTTGCCTTACCCTAGAACCTCCTGTGCACAACTTTAATTTCAGAGTTAATTACCCTACCCTAAAAGTTCCTGTGCACAAGTTTATTTCAAGAGTTAGTTGCCCTACCATAGAAGCTCCTGTGCAAATGTTTAATTCAAGTTAGTTGCCCTACCATAGAAGCTCCTGTGCACAAGTTTAGTTCCAGATTTAGTTACCTTACAATAGAACCTCATGTGGACAAGTTTAATTCCATAGTTAGTTGCCTTACCCAAGAAGCTCCTGTATACAAGTTTAATATAGGAGTCCTATAAAATTCACTTGATTACAATACTTCATGTTTAACATATTTAAGTGATTGGATCTTGACATATTGATTTGCGACTTGTTTTTTGCCGATTCACCGCCATCCGTTTATCATGTATACATTTCGTTATAACACAAATTCTGTTTGCATCTGAGTTTTAATATTACTATAACAATAGAATGGATTATGTCAAGATATCACAAATTTGCCATTTACGTTGATATGTGATCACGCACTTCTCATTATACATGTATTCTTAAAATTTGAGAAATATTCAAATATTTTGCTAGTTTCTCCATCTGTGGGTGAAAAGTAAATTATTTTTACTAAAAACTATTTTAAAGAATCTTAAATAGAATAGCTTGTGATGCATGTTAGTCTTGGACATTTGTATTTTACCAAACTTTATAACTGTGGCGAACCTTTACCAATTTGTTTGTTCAATAACACAGAAATATTTATTGTTTATTTTTAAGTAAATCACATTCCTTTCTAATTTCTTGTAGGAGAAAAAAATTATCAATACAAGATTAAATACTTACATAAATCGCATTATCAAAGATGCTTTAACTGAAAAAAGTAATTTCAAAAATAAATACTTAAGATATTTTCTACTACGGTTATAATGAGAAATCTTATTAATAAGAAAACAGATTAAACTTCCATATTTTCAATTTCTAGTTTAAAAAAAAAAAATCCCTTTACAAATGTAAACAGTTTCGACGCCGAACTTCTCTGGTCCAGTTTTTATTTTTTTTGAATATTATATTAAAAAAACAAAAATGGCATATAGTCGAAAGTTCATATACTGAAGTAACTGTACCTTCAGAATGGTGTTAGTTATTGCCAAAAGTAAATTTACAGTTAAAACACTATGAAAGGTTTTATCTCGCGTTCTTGTGTAGGTGGTACCGCATTGAAAATTTGCATATTGCCACAGGTGCAGTAGCTGTTTTCTTTTGTACTTTCAACCATCTAAGGGTAATTTAAGAGTTTCTCAACACTGCTTATTCCACCTCCTTAACCCATAATTGGGGACAATATGTGACGCCATCTAACAAATATTTACAATGGACGGAGAGTCGTGACTCTCCGATTGACAGCCACAATGTCATCTTCAGAGCCACGCCTGACCCTTGATTTTTGTCTCTACTGGAAGGTTTTATTTGCATTCTTCTATTCACTGGATGGCTCAACAAAGTCGGTTAGATTTTACCTCATTACAGTTAAACCTAACAAGACTTATTTATGAAATAAACCTTTTGCTAAAAATTGCTAAACAGCTTTTAATACTTATCAACTTCCACAGATCAGAATAACAACTTTTATTCAGTTGAAGTAGAAAACAAAGGCACATGATGACTGTGAACTATTACTAACCCACGTATATAATCAACGTATCACTCTCACCTGCGCTTTGATTTCAAATGTAATTCATAATTATATGTGAAGTGAAATAAATAAATTGCACATTCATGTCAGTAACACTAAACAGAGAGTGTACAAAATGACATCGTTCAAGATCTTAAACTACGATGTTTGAACTAAACATAAATACAGCGATACTTTATGATAATTTTCATACTGTTTCTTTTTTCGAAAAAGAACAATTTAACTTTGAGCCTCTTTGCAAATACATCTTTTTCATATGTTCGCACACATGCGCGTAGAGAGTTCTGCTCAATACTCTCAATACTCGACCACTCTCAAGTAGATTCACTGTTTCACACTAAAGTTGGTCTGAAGCCTAGTTCAGATATGTGTGAAACACAGTTTGCTCACTAGTCTTATGTTCTTGGGAAAATATTTTAAAAAATCCCCCAGAAGCCATGGGGTGTATTTACACTACAAGTTGTAGAATATTATGTTCAATCCGAAAACTCCCAAATATGGTGATTTTGGACGAATCTTTTCGAAACAATTTCAAGATAATTTTTCGGTTGGTAATTTATATATTTTTAAGTGATCTACAGCGTCTTTAAGTCTCCATACCTGGATAGTACTGAGTTATACCTGCTGGGAATAAATTCAGTATATATCAATAAAGACACATTCTCAGTGTCACGAATTAAACAACTGCCAATCTTTAATCCTTCTGCCATCACCTTTTTTATGTTTAGATGCGAACGATTTTATCTGCGATTCGGTAAGGAAGATCGAAGTATCACGATAGTCAACAGTGTGATTAATAGACAGGTAAACTTTGAAATCAGCTACAGGAATAACATTGTACTCGACTTGCTGCACAATATCTACCTAGGTGGTTCTAAATGGTTTCTGTGTACTTTTACGTGTCATCTGGAGACTTCCATGCTTGGTTTTTAGTCATCACTTCAAATTTCTTTTCTTTTTCGGTAAAAATAATATGGGAAATGCCTTTTCTGGTTAATAAAATGTCCAAAAAATTCACTTCAAATTAAGAAAAACCAGACTGGTAACGGTCAATCCCACTATTCGTTGGTAAAAGAGTAGCCCAAGAGTTGGGGGTGGGAAGTGATGACTACCTGCCTTCCCTCTAGTCTTATACTGCAAAATCAGGAACGGCCAGCTCAGATAGTCTTGGTGTAGCTTAGCGCGAAATTCAAAATCAATCAAACAAACAAACAAACAAAAAAGTATAGCCTTGAAATAAAATTTCCTTGAGCTCTGAAATCTGAACCTAATTGTTAATCAGTTATCGACTACGACGTCTTTTAATGATGGGAACATGTGCATCACGTGGTGTAATAAACAGCAAGGATGCTATTAATTAAACTGATACAATTATTGAATTTATGTCTTACAAGTTATAACTAAACTGTATGGCTAAGGTTTCATGTTGTTTTAACTGTTATATATAACATCATCTGCCGAACAAAATTCCTTCCTACTATTAGTTTGTTTTTAATGTCTATAGTAATTGCTTCATCAAATGCAACATCTAGTGTGATATTGGCCAAACAATATACAACACGTTTCGCATCAGTGATCGAAACGTTGTACCTGTTCTAAAACTAGTATTACTTACTGTAAAATCTTTAAATTGTAATAAAAAATGTTAATTTAAAAAGGGGGAATAAGAATCGTCAAAACAAACCAACAAAACAAACAGACAAGTTGAATAAAAATACAAATATTATATATTTTAAGACTAAAACTTAGAACTCTTAAAAAAAGTAAACAAACTTGGCTGGAAATAGTGTCAATATTCTCTCTGGCTACAAGTTCTTATTTTGACTTCGTGCTCACAGTACTTACTAGTTTTAGTGGAGCTAAGATAGGGATTTGTGTAGATATTCCCCCTTTTAAAATTAATTGTTTACTAACCTTGTTTCTTAATTTCTTTATGTGCATTTATGAAAAATAAATTTTATGCTACATATGAGCATATGCGTGCAGTTGAAAGTTAGCTGTTTTCTCCACCCAGTCATCACAGTGAGCTTATACAAAATAAATAACAAATGTACTGGTAGGAAACTACAACAAATAAGATGTAAAGCTGCTCTCAAAGGGCTATTCTGAAGTAAAAGATTACGTCTTTATTGATTCGATGACCAGCTAACATCAATGTCACAATATAATGTAACAAAAGACGAGCAGCAACAAAGCAACCTCTTCATAGCGGAATAACGTTTCTTCTAAGATAATATGACACAGATTAATGCAATGTAAACACGACCATAGCACGAGTTACCAATTATCGACAATGTTTACAACTTCTACCTTAACAATAGCTATATGAAATAGTGCTACATGCAGTGATAATAAATACTAGATACTCACACACGATTACACTTAAGTATAAGAAACAATCACCACCATCGTCTGAGTATAGAAACCTACTACTGTAATTGTTCAATGTTAAAAACCTACTGAAATACAGTCACGGAAGTCCGCGTAGAAACAGAAACTAAATTAATGATGAAGAACAGTTACTAGATTAATTATATGCAACAGCAAAATCAGGAACCTTTTGTATGGCAGTTCCAATTAATATGGGAGTTGTAGTTTCCAACTAACGCGCATGTTTGGTAAATACAAGACTTTTTGATGATGGAAAATGAAGAACTTAGAAAATTTTGCAACACAACAAAACTAAGGAGGTCGAATTATATACAAATCTGCTCTGTCGGTTGTTTGCAAAATTCCTATACGATCCATATAACAGTAGATATCACGTGAAATAATTTTACAATAGTCATAATAGGGTACCTATAACCAACATGTCAGCAGCAGATGTCCAACCTTACTTGATTGTTTCTTGGCGATATATATTTGTAGATTTTAAATTATCAAAAATTTAATTATCGTATATCTTGGCTTTGTTAATGCATATCAATGAACAAAAATATGCCCAAAATAAGATACAATCGTCGCTAAGTGCGTATAAAAGTTTATCAGTACAAAAGGAGCCTTAAAAAAACAATACTGAGCCAGGTGGCTTTGTGTCCGAGGTTTGAGTAAAACGCGTTTAATACGCAAAGTATAAAAACAACGTTTCAGACCAACATAGTCCCTCCATGGGACAGTGATAAGACTTCGGATTTACAATTCTAAATTCCAGGATTCGATTCCCCTCAGTTTTCATAAAAGATAGCCCGATGTGACTTCGCTATAACAAAATATCTCATCTATCACGTACTTATAACTACGTACATAAACTTTCAATGAAAAATCACTAACTTCTGAAAAGGTCAGACATTCGTTCCATGTAGTACATCCATCTAGATTATGATGTAGACTTGTGAAACAATAAAATAAAGAAATAATAATAATAATCAAATGACCAAATTCTGATTTTGTCTAACAACCGTCAAATCAGTTATTTTGCTTATTATCAATGTTTGAGTGTTTTTAATTATTGAAAAAGGAAAGTTTTAGGTTTTGTTCAAATTTAGGTGTTATCTGTATACACGTGATATTCTTGGAACCCTCTAATCAGTTCGTCAAAGTCAAAGAAGTGTATATTACTATTTTCTATTACATAACAGAATAATATAGTGTTTGTTTTTTAATTTCGCGCAAAGCTACTCAAGGGATATCTGCGCTAGCCATCCTTAATTTAGCAGTGTAAGACTAGAGGGAAGGCAGCTAGTCATTACCACCACTGTTAACTCTTGGGCTACTCTTTCACCAACGAGCAGTGGGATTGACTGTCACATTATAAAACCGCCACAGCTGAAAGGGCGAACATGTTTGTTGTGACGGAGATTCGAACTCGCAACCCTCAGACTACGAGTCGAACGCCTTAACCCACCTGATCATGCCGGGCCTTGAATACTATAGAAAGACTCGTTAATTCTTTCACTGCTACGTTTATAAGTAAATATTTCTCTCAGAGGAGGTGTAGTTTTAAATTCTCAATACAAAAATACTTTAATATTTAATTACTGATCTGAAACTTGAAAGTGGCAAGCTTTCGAGAAGAGTAAATGGAATATCCTTTCCTTCATACTGCACTAAATTCTATACTCTCGTATGATTAATACCTCACTTTAAGTTTAAAAGAAAGGTTCTATAGCAGGGACCATGGCAGTAGAAAGACGACCAGGTTCTGCTCACAGCATAGAGAAAAACAAATAAAAAACAACAATTGTGAACTTAATTTCGCGCCATAAATGTACACTTCGATCATTCTGTACTTATAACATCAGAAAAAGAGTAAATAATTGCTTGTCTTAAATATCGTCCTTAATTGTGAACTAACAGCCTAGAAAATAGGTGGCTAAGCTGCACATCCACCACCAACTCTTACACTAACCTAATCGAATTGTGAGATTTGAATGTTAATCGTATAACACATATACGGTTACAAAATGCTTTAAATGATTTTGGGACAGCTGGAAGTGAAACAGGAATTCCCTGATTAATAGTTCGTCGTGTTAACTTCTAAGCTACGTCCGAACCATAGTAATCACCAGTTATAACTAAAGGTCACGAAACATTGATCAGCAACGACTTGATATTGTACATAAGGTTTATATTATATTCATACAAGTTAGAATAGTCAAGGAATTTATTTCAATGAACTTGAACTTTAAGCCTTAAATGGAAATTTATTTAACATCTAGCTACCCTAAGTACGTTGCAAACTGTTAATACTGTCACGGTCCGCTAGTCCGAGGATTCACTCCTGCGATATCCAGACAGTCCAAAGATGTTTGTTCTTTATTTTTTAACAGTTATAATGTTAATTGATTCTTTGGTTAAATTTGTGAAATATAATGACAAAAACACTCCATGACATGACCTTAAACTGCAACTCCTCATGAATGGATAATGTTTACCATCAGTTCTTTCATGTTATTTTCGTGTATGTACAGTGCTAGCTGCAGAGCCCACTATTATACACGCATCACGATTGGATTTGGGAATGTAGCCCTTCTGAGAGAATGGACATTTAAGATTCTTCTTATATAGTTCTTGACAACGAATGTTATATCCTTGAATAATTTAATCGTTTAAAGCTTCTGGTAATTAAAGTTATTTTAATATCGAGTGAACTTCAATTTAAATATTTCTTTCGTTTGATTTGATACGAGACCAAGTCGTCAGGGGCGGCTGGACCACCGAATCCCTATCAAGATGTATTCTTTAAACTTTAATCTACTAGCACTATGGAACTACGAATTCATTTGTTATTCAAATTTATGTTGTATTACGAAAGACAAATATACGACTACTGGGTCGATGGTCACTGTTAATATCCACGAGATGATCATTACAGCGAACTTATGATTAAAGTCGTTCTAAAATATTTGTAAGTTTAAATGATTGTATTAAGTAAACTTATTTTCAAAATGCAATACTGTATAACACAAATTCACTTACCAGTTAAATTCTTGAACACAAATTTTCGAGAATTTCACTTACTACAACACGCGTGAGGTCAATTTTTGCTACTGAAGTTCTAATTGATCACAAAATACCAGCTTACAATTTGTACTTTCTCACTTGGAAAACCAAGGTATGACGACCAAAAATACCGTAACCTTAAACCAAACGTGTTGGTTTCAAACTAATAGTCTACTAGCTCCCAGTAGCAAGGAGAGGGTGGAGAGGTTTAGCAGAATGTGATAAAAACTCCAGAAAATTACAAAACAACTTCCACTTGTATTTTTTAGCATTTCGATATGAATAATGATATAAAAACGGAAAAAGCTCACAGTGGTCGAATGTATTAATCCCCCACCCGCAAGCCATGTTCTTGCAATTGTTCATACAAGTATGTATTGTGGGAAATAATGATGACGTATTTCATATTTCAACCAACTAAATACAAACAATTTCTTCTTTTTCTTCATTTGATTTTTCTCTCTCTTGTATACATTCACAAGACAGAGAAATAAAATACTTGTTCATTATTATAACACATGATAGTAGTAATTCAACCGTGCAGTAAACAACTAAAAAAAAACAGAAATCAACTAAAGCGTCTAGTTTCAAGAACTTTACGCATGCGCAAGTAAGGAACTGGTTTTCATGCGGAAAATTACACCAAAATTAAAGAAAAGATTGTCATGTAATTTTATTCTTTAACAGAAATGTGGTCACCGACACACTAGCTGTGGTCTGTGTTGTTTTGCCATTTTAACACGCTTGAACGGTAAACTCAATAAAAATCACACATGTAAAAGAAAAATATAACCCTTGGCAAAATAAAAAAGTTATCTATATGTCTGTTTATATGTATATATTTTTCATATAGCAGTCGCTTGAAAACAAAATTCACTAGCATTTGTTTAATATTGTGATGTAAGAAGTTCATTATACCATCTGGATGCACACACACACACACACACACACACACACACACACACATACACATACATACATATACAAAAAACAAGCCGAAAGTAAAATAAAAACACTGCACCAATCGAAAGTATTCCAAGGATGCAGGTTATAATGTGGGATATAAAATGTTCTTTAGGTTGGTGACTGTGGAAGTAAGGCCCACCGTCAATCAATCTCACATGAATAATAATAAAAGAAATATAAATTAGTGGAGACATCCCACATCTGTATGACCCTTCACTGCCTGCACACAGCTGTGGGAAGGTGACTGATCTCCAAAGTAAAGAAGAAGGAAATAATAATAAGGTATTGGTGGTTAGCTGATTTGATGTTTTATAGCACAAAGCAGCTAGGTTATCTGTGCCAAACATCCAGTAAAAAGTTAAAAGTAAAGTAAAATTAGGAAATTTATGAAAAGAAATTAAGGTAAAATAAAAAGCATAAAACCTATGTTTATATCTAGTTTACAGCGTTAAGAGAAAAACTACAGTAATACAAGTTGTAGAGGACTTTCTATAGCATAACTGTAATTATCATAACTTGCCAGGAAGACTAATAGGTAAGTACAAAAACCACTTTCAGTCGACTGAAGTTGGCCTTTCCAGTCCTGGTTCCGAGGTTAGTTGACGTCATGGCCATTTTCAAAAAGTAAAGTGAAAAAAGTTTTAACAGACCTGTAGAAACATTTTATTACCGTTTTTATTCGTTTATAAGACGATTCGCTTATAAGACGGGTCCCAACTTCACCTGAGAGATTGTCGATATTCTGTTTAGACTCGTTTATAAGACGAAGGAAGGAAAGCAGGTAACGAGAGAAAAGTGAAAAAAATGGAAATTAATAGAAACCTAATTTTGGGTTTCGTATACGATATTTCGATTTCAGATTAGAAGGAGAAAAATAGAAGAGATAGAAAAGTGAAAATAAATGAATAAATCCAAACTCGGTGTTCAAGCGTTTAATGGAATTTCATCAACTATTTTATTTACTGTATGATAAATATTCATATTTAAAACACATAACAAAGAACAATCTAACGCACAAAACTTATCACAACATATTTCAGTATCAAAGTACGTTTATGCTAACTTTTAAACCACATTTCTTCAAAGTATTAAAAGAGTTTACGCAAACTGCACTTTAATAGAACACAGCAAATCAGTATGCAAGTTATGAAATTCAAAAGCCTTCAACTTATTCGTTGTCGCTATCTCCAAACAGTTCATAAAACTGCTCCTCGGACAATCCATCATCGTAGAGGTCACATTCCTCCGTGTTCTCCACAATCACAATCTAATAATAACAAGATAGCTCACTTCCCTATTTTCACTGTCTGAAATATCTGCACAGTTCTGAGTGAACTAAATTTATTTTCTATGTCTGTAGACCTCGCTTATAAGACGGGCCCCCCCCAATTTGAGCCCGAAATCTCGAGGAAAAATACCCGTCTTATAAGCGAGTAAACACGGTAATAACTCGCCAGGATCACCAACGGGTAGTTCAAACAGCAGCATTAGTCACCTGAAGTTGGCCTTTCCAGTCCTGGATTCGAGTTATTTAATGTTACGGCCAGTTTCTAATTTCAAATTGAACTAGATGAACTGTGATTTTTAAAAGGGAATCTCATTAAAAAAGGTCTAACGTATAAATTAAAAAACTTAAAATGGCATTAAAAAGATTGATGGCCTGTAAAAAACTAAAAACATTATCAAGATGGACAGTTTCACAATTACCAATAACACTGTCTAACGTTATAGACAATCGACAAATCTTAGGACAAAATATGGTGAAAATAACGCCGTTGTTGAGAGTCATAACGACGGCAAGAAAGTAAAATGTGGTTTACTGTGACCTGACTGTCACACAGACTACATAATGATGCATCAGTTCCAGATAAAAGAAAATGATGAGTTAAGAAAAACTGTGACAAATGCGTAGTCTTGGCGACAACTATTCAATGAGAGCATTAAGGTCTGATTGATCATAGGTCTCTCCAAGCGACAAGTAGAGAGAACAAATAGTAATGGTACAGCCCAAGGAAACACAGATGGCTACGGCCTCCAAGGGTGTGTCGAGTGGCAAAGACAGGGTGGGCACATGCTGATCAACCAACAATGCCACCCTTCCATGCACTCATCCATCACACAGCCTGTAATTTCTGTACAAAGAAAACTGCAGAAAGATGACTGATCGGCAGGTTTCAAAAATGTATCCTGTAAGGAGAGAGATACAAAATGGTAGAAGGCAATCAGTGTTTTGATGTCATCCAGATTAGAACGTAAATCTCGACAGTTCCATTGTATCAAGGTGGCCATTTTTATTTACATGTAGGTTAATTGGTGTGAACCTTCTGTTTACGACCATGTCTTTTTTCTTTTCTTTACTTTCCTTATTCGAGGGAGGTCTATCAACCTCCATGGATCGCACCCTAGGTCGTTTGGGCAGATCTCTGCTATTGGAAGAGGATTCCAGCGACTAAGAACGTGAACGAATGATCGTTTTGCATCTTGGGGTGGGATAAGATATATCTGAGGAAATGCCTGTACCCAAAATCAAAGGAAGAAGATCTTGGGATTTGTTGGAATGTATAGAAGGGACAGAGATGGGTGTTGAAGTTGACTCAACCTTTTTAACCATGTAGATCAAAAGATTTTCATTTGTTTTAAGAATGATTCTTTTGGAGGTACAGAGATCCGTCTGCACTCCCACTGTAGTAGTGGAACAAAGTGCAGCAGGATATGACCGAGATGAAGTGGTGGACAGCAACTTGCAAGTCTCAGGATAAGTAATGTTATAAATCGTTTTCAAATGTTGCACCTCTTTTTCTTCCAACCAATTAGTGCAAGAACGCAAGTAGGACAGGTGAGATCCATTGCAATTGATGCAATGAGGATCCGATTCACACTCATAGGCATCATAGTCCTTGCTACTGCACTGAGCACAAAACACGGAACCATGACATGACGTCTTTGAGGGACTGAACCTGTGACACTGGAAACACTGAAGAGGGTTTAAAATGTACGGCTGTATCCTGCAATTAAGATAACCTGCCTTGATGATGGCAGTTAGACGTGGTGACGAAAATGCGAGAATGAGGACATTAGTCGCCATCATAATTCCATCTTTGCGAGTGGATATACGCCCCACTTCAGAAACTCCTTGGGTGGAGAATCCAGCGAGAATCTCTGATTCGGGGATGTTCTTCAAATCCCTCTCAACAATAACTCTTCGAATTCAAAGTAGCATGAGGTGTGACCTCAATAGGTATATCCCCAATTGCCTTTGAATGCAAGAAGAGTTCACTGTGTTGAGATGTGGATGTTTCCACCAATATGTCATCAGATCGAAGCTTCTTTACTGACTTTGGAGAGCCATTAAGACTTTTCTGAATGAAAAAGGGAGACATTTGCCCTAAAGGTTTGTCTGAAAGTGAATCAATATAAAAAAATGAGGTACAACAGGTGGTACAGATGGTGAGGATTGCTGCTCAGAATCTTTAAGACGTGGTTGTTTACTTATAGACTGTTTTTTCACTATTTTATTAAGATTTTTAATTGAAGTATCCATAAT